>NC_087171.1:4680766-4688266 GCF_035594125.1 Scylla paramamosain | reverse complement strand
AACCCATGCTGGCGATCAGATAGAAGGTTGTGAAGTGATAGATGTTTAAGAATCTTCCTGTTGAGGATATATTAAAAAAACTTTAGATAGGCAGGAAATTAAAGCAATAGGACGGTAGTTTGAGGGATTAGAACGGTCACCCTTTTTAGGAACAGGCTGAATGTAGGCAAACTTCCAGCAAGAAGAAAAGGTAGATGTAGACAGACAGAGCTGAAAGAGTTTGACTAAGCAAGGTGCAAGCACAGAGGCACAGTTTCGGAGAACAATAGGAGGGATCCCATCAGGTCCATAAGCCTTCCGAGGGTTTAGGCCAGCGAGGGCATGGAAAACATCATTGCGAAGAATTTTAATAGGTGGCATGAAATAGTCAGAGGATGGAGGAGAGGGAGGAACAAGCCCAGAATCGTCCAAGGTAGAGTTTTTAGCAAAGGTTTGAGCGAAGAGTTCAGCTTTAGAAATACATGTGATAGCAGTGGTGCCATCTGGTTGAAACAGAGGAGGGAAAGAAGAATAAGCAATGTTATTGGAGATATTCTTGGCTAGATGTCAGAAGTCACGAGGGGAGTTAGATCTTGAAAGGTTTTGACACTTTCTCTTAATGAAGGAGTTTTTGGCTAGTTGGAGAACAGACTTGGCATGGTTCCGGGCAGAAATATAAAGTGCATGAGATTCTGGTGATGGAAGGCTTAAGTACCTCTCGTGGGCCACCTGTCTATCATGTATAGCACGAGAACAAGCTGTGTTAACCCAAGGTTTAGAAGGTTTAGGACGATAAAAAGACACTATCACCTCTGTTATGCGTTCAGCACACAAAGACGGGTCTCTGACACGGAAGCAGTAGTCATTCCAAGGAAAATCAGCAAAATACCCCCTCAGGTCCCCCCCAACTAGCAGAGGCAAAACGCCAGAGGCACCTTCGTTTAGGGGGATCCTGAGGAGGGATTGGAGTGATACGACAAGATACAGATATGAGATTGTGATCGGAGGAGCCCAATGGAGAAGAAAGGGTGACAGCATAAGGAGAAGGGTTAGAGGTTAGGAAAAGGTCAAGAATGTTGAGCGTATCTCCAAGACGGTCAGGAATACGAGTAGGGTGTTGCACCAATTGCTCTAGGTCGTCGCGGATAGCAAAGTTGTAGGCTAGTTCACCAGGATGGTCAGTGAAGGGAGAGGAAAGCCAAAGCTGGTGGTGAACATTGAAGTCTCCAAGAATGGTGATCTCTGCAAAAGGCAAGAGGGTCAGAATGTGCTCCACTTTGGAAGTTAAGTAGTCAAAGAATTTCTTATAGTCAGAGGAGTTAGGTGAGAGGTATACAGCACAGATAAATTTAGTTTGAAAGTGACTCTGTAGTCGTAGCCAGATGGTGGAAAACTCAGAAGATTCAAGAGCGTGGGCACGAGAGCAGGTTAAGTCGTTGCGCACATAAACGCAGCATCCAGCTTTGGATCGAAAATGAGGATAGAGAAAGTAGGAGGGAACAGAAAACGGGCTACTGTCAGTTGCCTCAGACACCTGAGTTTCAGTGAGGAAAAGAAGATGGTTTAGAAGAGGAGAGGTGGTGTTCTACAGATTGAAAATTAGATCTTAGACCACGAATGTTGCAGAAGTTAATGAAGAAAAAGTTGAGAGGGGTGTCAAGACACTTAGGGTCGGCGACAGAAAGGCAGTCCGACCTGGGGACATTTATGGTCCCCTCCCCAGATGGGGACTCCGAGGCTGGTGTAGGAGTCGCCATGATGATTTCAAAATTTTTGAGAGAAGGGTGTGTGTGTTATTAGGTGCTTGTAGTGTTGTGTGGAGGAAGAGAGTTGTCTTTAGAGGGCAGGCTGTGACTGCCCCCTTGTGTTGTGAGAAACAAAGGGAAACGTTCAGTAAGGTCATAGCTGGGTTTAATGATAAGTTCACAGCACCCCTCGAACAGTGCTTTAGACCTCACTGGGAGTGATTATCGTTTCGGCAGGTGTCTACTGCCTCCTCCTTGGATAGGGAAGACAGATGACAATAGAAAGGCTGCAGGGGGAGTAGGGGAGGATCAAATACGTTCTTGGTTAACACAGGAGCTGCCCAGTGTAGGCCAACCAATCTTTTACAGTTTTTTCTGTTTTCAAGTTCCTATATTCTTAAAAGTGTTCCTGTTCTATTTTCCTTTAAACGGAGCAAAATTCTAACAAGAACCTAACAACAGCATTCATCAATGTCTCCTTCAAAGTTTAATGGAGAGAGAGAGAGAGAGAGAGAGAGAGAGAGAGAGAGAGAGAGAGAGAGAGAGAGAGAGAGAGAGAGAGAGAGAGAGAGAGAGAGAGAGAGAGAGAGAGAGAGAGAGAGGCCGTGACTTGTAAATAACGTGATGGTGCAGGCCAACCATATGTTACTTACTGCCTGGATTCCTGAGCCTCGGGATGCACCTAACATCTGCGTCTATTGTTGTATTAAGACAGTCGACAAAGGGCAACAAACAATAAAGTTAATTACAATCATACGATCCGCCGCCGAGACACACGTCCTTTGCAACACAATGGCGAGCTGTAACACATCAGGCTGAGTGTTGAAGTGGGTCTCACGGTTGACAACGTTACGTAATGCTGTGTGGCGATGTGCGTTACGATGAACGTCACACCAACAGCAACACGGACTCGCTCAAAACTACGACTTACTTTGCCATTTCACTAAAAACGTAATTACCCACATATTCTTAGAAGCACAATTTTACCAAACTTGTAAATATTTCACGGGAGGACAACACTCGTATATGGATGAGCTGACTGACTGCAAAAGACCACCAGGCGCCCACACTGGTGATCCTACGCGCCTTTTGTCATCTCTGCGCTGAACAGTGCCTTTGCCATTAATGAAGGTGTTGTACATGGCCACAGTGACCGTGATGCTTATATCCACTATATCAGGGACATTTCACTGTTTTCAGCGAATGGTATATTCATAAATACATTATTCATAAACAACATCCTTTTATCTATATTCCTAGAAATTTGGAAACAAAAACAACTTTTCTTCGTCATACACCTCTATGCTGTGATAACGTAGAGGCGATACACGAAGATGATGATGATGATGATGATGCATGGCAGAGCTGGTTGCTAGCACTCCAGCCTGAAATAATGAGGAGTTCACGCCCCTCCTCTAGGCTCGCAGCAAAGGACCTCCTGTACAGCTGACTGCCACACATCAATTTTGGTGATCTACTTCGCATAATTACAGTCAGTTACAGACATCAGTATCTTTTATCTATTCATTTTCTGGGTTAAGGTCGATCACTGCTGCTTATACTCGTACTTAGCTTCTGCTACTGAGTTTAGGATAAATATTCAAAAGATGCTTCACGTAACCTGCTGAATTCTGATTTACGAATTAATTAATGTTGCTATCGCATCGCTCGCCTGAAGACTTGCTAACTTCTCAGAGCGCCGCGGGCCAGACGTTCCGATGACTTACACGAGTCACTGATTCCTTTCACTTATAATGCAATCTTCCTCACGAGACTTCGTGCACGCTTATCACGCCGATGTTGCAGACCAAGTCTTGCTGCCCGGCACATCTGATATTGGACCGCTCCTGTAAAGTAATTCCGAATGACAATGCACGCTGTGTATTTATTGCTTCTTATTTTCAAGTCTTCTTATAGTGCACATCGGTACCATAACAAAGTGCCACAGTTCACGGGTTGCCGCCTTACGTGGTGCTGAGGGGGAAGTCCTTTTCTATACTGCACTGCATCTGTACTGTGTAGTAGTCCTGCCTGACGCAGAGCCGCAATGAAAGGCAGGTGTTAGGCCCACATTGTGCAAAACTTCTGCGCCACATTTCGACCTCTCTGAAAAGCCTCTAGTTGACGTTACACCAGTTTTTAAAGAAGTTCCTATGATTCTAGTGAGAGATTAACATCATTTCTACATTATTAACAGAAGAAACAATCGTGATAACCCGGCAAATCATCTCTGTGGCCTCTGAAAATAATCGTAGTGAGAGAGAAAAACGTTAGTGAATACGTGCTTAGTCAGGTGTGCACGGAGTAGGAAGACCAGCCAGCCAGCCTGTCTCTCATCTACTCAGCCACAGCAGCCACCTCTCTGCGCGTGGTGGATGACCGTAATGCCAGTGATGACAGTGGAATTAATTTCTTATGGAGGCCAGACGGTAAGGAGAACGAGGTGGGGAAGAATGAGAGAGCGGTTATTCTAACACTTCATGTATCCACAGCTAAAAATATCCACAAATGGTGCCAGAAAAAGACTGAAATGGTGTGTGTGTGTGTGTGTGTGTGTGTGTGTGTGTGTGTGTGTGTGTGTGTGTGTGTGTGTGTGTGTGTGTGTGTGTGTGTGCATTGATGCAGGAGGGACACTGATCAAGGGCAAAAAAAAAAAAAAAAAAAAAAAAAAAAAAAAAAAAAAAAAAAAAAAAAGTCCACTGAGATGCCAGTCCCAGAAAAGGGTCCAAAGTGGTAGTAAAAAATTGAAGGATAAGTGTCTTGAAACCTCCCTCTTAAAGGAATTCAAGTCATAGGAAAGTGGAAATACAGAAGCAGGCAGGGAGTTCCAGTTTACCAGAGAAGGGGATGAATGACTGAGAATATTGGTTAACTCCTGCATTACAGAGGTGGACAGAATAGGGGTGAGAGAAAGCATAGAATCTTGTGCAGCAAGGCCGCGGAAAGAGGGGAGGCATGCAGTTAGCAAGATCAGAAGAGCAGTTAGCATGAAAATAGCGGTAGAGGACAGCTAGAGATGCAACATTGTGGCGATGAGAGGGAGACTGAAGACAGTCAATTAGAGGAGAGGAATTGATGAGACGAAAAGCTTTTGATTCCACCCTGTGTAGAAGAGTGGTATGAGTGGAATCCCTCCAGACATGTGAAGCATACTCCATACATGGACGGATAAAGCCCTTGTACAGAGTTAGCAATTGGGGGTGAGAAAAACTGGCGGAGACGTCTCAGAACACCCAACTTCATAGAAGCTGTTTTAGCTAGAGATGAGATGTGAAGTTTCCAGTTCAGATTATAAATAAAGGACAAACCGAGGATGTTCAGTATAGAAGAGAGGGACAGTTGAGTGTCATTGAAGAAGAGGGGATAGTTGTCTGGATGGTTGTATCGAGTTGATATATGGAGGAATTGAGTTTTTGAGGCATTGAACAATACCAAGTTTGCTCTGCCACAATCAGAAATTTTAGAAAGATTAGAAGTCAGGCGTTCTGTTGCTTCCCTGCGTGTAATGTTTACTTCCTGAAGGGTTGGACGTCTATGAAAAGACATGGAAAAGTGCAGGGTGGTATCATCCGTATAGGAGTGGATAGGACAAGAAGTTTGGTTTAGGCCATTGATGAATAATAAGAGAGTGGGTGATAGGACAGAACCCTGAGGAACGCCACTGTTAATAAATTTAGGAGAAGAACAGTGACCGTCTACCACAGCAGCAATAGAACGGTCAGAAAGGAAACTTGAGATGAAGGTACAGAGAGAAGCATAGAGGCCGTAGGAGGGTAGTTTGGAAATCAAAGCTTTGTGCCAGACTCTATTAAGAAGCTTTTGATATGTCCAAGGCAATAGCAAAAGTTTCATCAAAATCTCTAAAAGAGGATGACCAAAACTCAGTAAGGAAAGCCAGAAGATCACCAGTAGAGCAGCCTTGATGGAACCCATACTGGCTATCAGACAGAAGGTTGTGAAGTAATAGATGTTTAAGAATCTTCCTGTTGAGCATAGATTAAAAAACTTTAGATAGGCAGGAAATTAAAGCAATAGAACGGTAGTTTGAGGGATTAGAACGATCACCCTTTTTAGGAACAGACTGAATGTAGGCAAACTTCCAGCAAGAAGGAAAGGTAGATGTTGACAAACAGAGCTGAAAGAGTTTGACTAGGCAAGGTGCAAGCACGGAGACACAGTTTCGGAGAACAATAGGAAGCCCCTAATCAGGTCCATAAGCCTTAAGAGGGTATAGGCCAGCGAGGGCATGGAAAACATCATTGCGAAGAATTTTAATAGGTAGCATGAAGTAGTCAGAGGGTGGAGGAGAGGGAGGAACAACCCCTGAATCTTCCAAGGTAGAGTTTTTAGCAAAGGTTTGAGCGTAGAGTTCAGCTCTAGAAATAGATGTGATAGCAGTGGTGCCATCTGGTTGAAATAAAGGAGGGAAAGAAGAAAAAGCAAAGTTATTGGAGATATTTTTGGCTAGATGCCAGAAGGCACGAGGGGAGTTAGATCTTGAAAGATTTTGACACTTTCTGTTAATGAAGGAATTTTTGGCTAGTTGGAGAACAGACTTGGCATGGATCCGGGCAGAAATATAAAGAGCATGAGATTCTGTTGATGGAAGGCTTAAGTACCTTTTGTGGGCCACCTCTATCATGTATAGCACGAGAACAAGCTGTGTTAAACCAAGGTTTGGAAGGTTTAGGTCGAGAAAAGAGTGAGGAATGTGCGCTTCCATGCCAGACACTATCACCTCTGTTATGCGCTCGGCACACAAAGACGGGTCTCTGACACGGAAGCAGTAGTCATTCCAAGGAAAATCAGCAAAATACCCCCTCAGGTCCCCCCAACTAGCAGAGGCAAAACGCCAGAGGCACCTTCGTTTAGGGGGATCCTGAGGAGGGATTGGAGTGATACGACAAGATACAGATATGAGATTGTGATCGGAGGATATACAGAGGTATACAGAGGTATACAGCACAGATAAATTTAGTTTGAGAGTGACTCTGTAGTCGTAGCCAGATGGTGGAAAACTCGGAAGATTCAAGAGCGTGGGCACGAGAGCAGGTTAAGTCGTTGGGCACATAAACACAACATCCAGCTTTGGATCGAAAATGAGGATAGAGAAAGTAGGAGGGAAAAGAAAAGGGGCTACTGTCAGCTGCCTCAGACACCTGAGTTTCAGTGAGGAAAAGAAGATGAGATTTAGAAGAGGAGAGGTGGTGTTCTAGAGATTGAAAATTAGATCTTAGACCGCGAATGTTGCAGAAGTTAATGGAGAAAAAGTTGAGGGGGGTGCCAAGACACTTAGGGTCGTTGGCAGAAGGGAAGTCCGACCTGGGGACATTTGTGGTCCCCTCCCCATGATAGTTTTGAAATTTTGAGTAAAGGGTGTGTGTGTTGTTAGGTGCTTGTAGTTTTAAGTGGAGGAAGAGAGTTGTCTTTAGAGGGCAGGCTGTGACTGCCCCCTTGTGTTGTGAGACACAAAGGGAAACATTCAGTGAGGTCACAGCTGGGTTTAATGATAAGTTCACAGGAACCCCTGATCCAGTGCTTTAGACCTCAATGGAAGTAATTATCGTTTCGGCAGGTGCCTGCTGCCTCCTGTGTGTGTATGTCCTAAAACCATCATTTTATTCTCCATTTTACTTTACTTTTTCCTCCGTCCTTCATATCATACCTCTACTTCTTCCTGCCCCTCCACTCCCTCCCCTCTACGCTCCCCCCTGCCCGCTCACGCCCCAAACTTACATCACGTCACTACGCCCATTACTTCCCATATACCGGACGC
>NC_087171.1:4673266-4678266 GCF_035594125.1 Scylla paramamosain | reverse complement strand
AATCTAGTCAGCCATAGAAACATCCCATTTTCTCTCATATTCAGGGTACACTAAAGCTTACGCGCTTCTCAGAACCAGTAATGTAAACACAAGTCACCGCTCCAAGCACTCCGTTTTCTCTTATATGTTTTCAGCCTCCCGTTCTCTTTCTACTGCACAGATTTTTCGTCTTTCATCTCTTCTTCCTCATTTTTTATACATACACATTCTGTGCACGCTTTTCGACACATACGTTACACGTCTTTTCTATACATCATATTACTCCTTTCTTCACACAGACATACACACACACATTCACTCTCTTTGTCCATATCTTTATGTAAATCATTTTTTATGTTCAGTATTTCTTGTGTACATGTTCATGTTTTTGTTAAATAAAGTAGAGAGAGTTTAACCAGTCTAACAAGTGGCTATAAATACAACCTTAGCTGGTGAACAAAAAGAGTTAAGAGATTAAAGGACTTGCAACTGCTGACGGTTACCTGTCGGTTTTCTCTTCTCTATCTCTGGCGAGTTAAGAGATTAAAGGACTTGCAACTGCTGACGGTTACCTGTCGGTTTTCTCTTCTCACATTCCTGGCGGCTTCCACCTAGTAGATCACTAGAAATGGTGACTCGGAGTTAGACCGTAGTGGCCAGCTCCACCAATGCTGTGTCCCAGGTTCTTTAGCACTATAGCGTCGCCACAGCTATAGGTACCTCGCCCAGGTCAGCCCCCGCCTGACACGGACCACCACGGCCAAACCGCCACCCAGCCTGGCCCAGCCGTGACCCACCGACGCCACCCAGCCCGGCCAGCCGCCACGTGACACACACACACCGTCACCCAGCCCAGCAACCGTGGTCACCGCCGCTGCCTCGCCAGTCACCAGCCACCCTCTCTCGCAGCTGTGACTCACCACGCCTCGCCAGCCACCCAGGCCACTGAGGCCACGCTCACCTGCCGCCTCACCACCGCCACCAGGTCCTTCCCTCTCCTGCTGCCGTGACCCACCGCGCCAACTCCACCTGCTGCCTGGTCACCTGCCACCCCTGCCACACCTGCTGCCCAGCCTCCATCACCACCACAGCAGCAGCAACACCTCTCCGGCTCACCACGCACGGTCACCGCCACCCGGCCGTGACCCCACTGGCCCTGATTTCGCTTCTCTACAACAGGGCGGCGCCCCCTGCACCGGTACTCCCGTCTTCCGCTCGACAACAGGGCGGCGTTCCCTGCAACGTTCCCCCACCAAAGTGTTAGTGCTCCCGACCGTCCCTCCCCTCTCCCCCGTCGTCCACCCTCCCCCTGTGTGTGTTAACCCCTGCCCCTAGAAAACTCCCTAGTGTGCATCAGCGCGTACCAACCCCCGTGTGCCAGACACCAACACCTACACATACACGCACTCACACACACACACACACAGACTACACACTTCGTTCACGGCAGTGCGTTCCAAGCCGTAAGTGCGAGTGTGGTAAAGTACGTGCCTAGGACCATCGCTGTCACACCCTCAGCACTGCACAGTGGCGCCCAGCAGGCGTCCCTTGCCACCTAACACTGGCACCTGGCGCCGGAGGAGCCCGCGCCTCGCCGACAGGCGTCACTACACCCTGCTCCACGACTCGCATAACAAGCCACCAGGCCCCATCGCACGCCAGCAACAAGAAACGGCCATGGCTCCACCGGACACCGCCTCCCCAGCTCCCCCCTTCAGGGCTCCAGCCTTCAACAGCCACGACCCCAACATGTGGTTTACCATCTTGGAGCTGAACTTCAAGGCAAACAACATCACTGAGGCCTTGAAACAGTTCACTCACGCCTGCACTCTCCTGCCACCCGAGGTCCTCTTGCAAGTCTCTGACGCCATCGCGAAAGCCCCCTCTTCGGACAATCCCTACGACGACCTCAGGCAAGCCGTCCTCAAACGCCTTGCGCCAGACCTCGCGCAGCTGGCTGACGACTATATGTCGACAGTTCCGTCGGCAACGCCACCGTCTTCAGTCGCCACTGTCACTAACACAGCAGACGTCCAGCAACTCACCCACATTGTGTCGCAGCTGGCCCTGCAGGTCAGCGCGATGCAGGAACAGCTAAATACCCGCCAGCGTCGCCGCCCACCGTCACCTCGACGCCCTCGCTACCGCTCTCGGTCGCGTAGCACTACACGCACCCCGGGCGTCTGCTACTACCACAGCAGGTTCGGTAGCGAGGCCATTAAGTGCACCCAACCCTGCACTTACAACACCACCCCGGCGTCAAACTAAACGGGCGGACGTTCACGGCGCGTACGATCCGCCAGCCCAAGTCACAGCTACTTCACGTCTACGACCGACGCACCGGAATTAAGTTCCTCGTCGACACCGGCGCTGAGGTCAGTGTCCTGCCTGCCACAGACAGCCAGAAGAGGTTGCCTGTAACCACGCACCTCTATGCAGCCAACGCCTCGAAAATCCCTGTGTACGCGCGGCAGACACTACACCTCGAACTCAACCTCCGCCGCTCCTTCGACTGGACCTTTTACGTAGCAGCTGTGACCCAACCCATCCTAGGCGCCGATTTCCTACGCCACCACGACCTCTTAGTCGACTTGAAGCACGGCACGCTGCTGGATCGTCTCACTTCCCTGCGGACCCGTGGCCTAACGGCACCTGGCGAGAGCACCGGACTCTCCGCAGTCTGCCGAGATAACCCCTTCGCCGCCATCCTCAAGGGTTTCCCAACACTAACGCAGCCATACTCAGCCACGCAGCCAGTGAAACATCACGTCCTGCACTACATAGAGACCACCGGACCACCTGTTTTCGCCAAGGCTCGTCGCTTAGCACCAGAACGCTACAAACAGGTCAGGGCCGAGTTTGAGTCTCTGATGCAGCAAGGCATCATCCGCCCAAGCTCCAGCAACTGGTCGTCAGCGCTTCACGTCGTCCCCAAGAAAAACGGTGACATACGCCCTTGCGGGGACTACAGAGCCCTAAACTCCCGCACCGAGATGGACAGGTATCCAGTGCCTAACATTCAGGAGTTTTCCTCACAACTCCACGGCTCTACAATTTTCTCCAGGATCGACCTCGTAAAGGCCTTCCATCAGATCCCCATCAACCCCGAGGACATCCCGAAGACGGCCATAATCACGCCCTTCGGACTATATGAATACACTAGGATGCCCTTCGGTCTCAAGAACGCTGCTCAAACATTCCAGCGCTTCATGGACGAAGTTTTGCGAGGACTGCAGTTCTGCTTCACTTACGTCGATGACATTCTTGTTGCCAGCCCAGACGACGCTGCTCATCGCCAACACCTCGAGCAAGTCTTCACTCGTCTGAAGGACTACGGCATCCAGGTCAACGCCGACAAGTCCGTGTTCGGCGTGCCTTCAGTCGACTTCCTCAGCCACACTGTGTCCTCCTCAGGCTTCACCCCAACTGCAAGTCGCTGTACTGCCATCCAGAATTTCCCGAAGCCCACAACTCAGCGCCAGTTGAAGCAGTTCCTCGGGATGCTGAACTATTACCACAGGTTCATTCCCCGATGCGCGCTCCTCCTCCAGCCTCTCTACGCCTTAGTGAAGCCAGCCAAACGAGGCCAGTCCGTCACCCTTGCCTGGACGCCCGCAGCTGAGGACGCTTTCCTCGCTGCCCGGAAGGCGCTCACATCCACAGCGCTCAGTTTCCCTGCCCCAGACGCCCCTACTTCCATCGCCACGGACGCCTCAGACACCGGAGTTGGAGCAGTGCTACAGCAACACATCGACGGTGCCTGGAAACCCGTCGCCTTCTTCTCCAAGAAACTCAACACTGCCGAGAAGAAGTACAGCGCCTTCGACAAAGAGCTCCTCGCCATCTACAAGGCATTGAAGCACTTCCAGTACTTTGTCGAAGGACGTCAGTTTCATATCTACACTGACCACAAGCCGCTGACGAGCACCTTCATCAAGAACAAGTCATCCTACTCACCACGTCAACTGCGCCACGTAGACTTCATCTCTCAGTTCACCACGGACCTCCGTTACGTGAAAGGTGAAGATAACGCCCCAGCCGATGCCCTGTCACGCAACATCTGTGCCACATCTACCTCTCTCATCGATTACGCCGCCATTGCTGCCGATCAGGCCGACGACGCCGAGCTGCAGCAACTAAAAGAAAACACCGCACTACAGATGAAGAGAGTACAGCTACCAGGCACTCAAGTGCACATCTACGCTGACGTCTCGACCAACACCGTCAGACCATACCTGCCTCAACGGCACAGGTATCCACTCTTCCGTCAGCTGCACGACCTCTCACATCCTGGCATCAGAGCTTCACAACACATGATGACGTCCCGATTCATCTGGACCGCCATCAACAAGGACGTGAGAGACTGGACACGTAGGTGCACCACCTGTCAGGCCTCCAAGGTGACGCGACACACACGCTCCCCTACAGCCACCTTCACGCCAGTCTCCGCACGCTTCGAACACGTCCATATCGACCTCGTTGGCCCTCTTCCTCACTCCGACGGCTACCGCTACATCCTCACCTGTGTCGACCGCTTCACTCGCTGGCCAGAAGCTGCACCACTGACTGACATCTCCACTGACACCGTTGCACGTGCCTTTATCAGCACGTGGATCTCACGCTTCGGTGTTCCTGTCAGCCTCACTTCTGACCGCGGCGGCCAGTTTGAGTCCAGTGTCTGGAACAAACTGATGACACTACTCGGCATTCGACGGTACAGGACTGCCAGCTACCATCCTCAGGCCAACGCTACAGTGGAACGTTTCCACCGCCAGCTGAAGTCGTCACTGATGGCTTCCAGCGACCAACGCGAGAAGTGGAACGCCACCTTACCCCTCGTCCTCCTCGGCATCCGGACGTCCCTCAAGCAGGACCTTCACCACTCTTCTGCCGAGCTCGTATACGGCACCACTCTTCGACTCCCTGGCGAGCTCCTTACCAGCTCACCCGACGCCGGCCCCTGCAGCGTCCAAGACTTCGCCAGCAGTCTTAAGGAGTCGATGAGAAGCCTGCAGCCGGTG
>NC_087171.1:4640766-4668266 GCF_035594125.1 Scylla paramamosain | reverse complement strand
TATTGAAGGCTTACATACTGTACTCTTATTGCGCCAGGTAGTTACTGTCAGAGAGAGAGAGAGAGAGAGAGAGAGAGAGAGAGAGAGAGAGAGAGAGAGAGAGAGAGAGAGAGAGAGAGAGAGAGAGAGAGAGAGAGAGAGATTTTAGGCTACAGTCACGCTATCAAATACACTTAACACGGCCAGAAAACTCCATCTCCCTCTGCCTTCCCGTCCAGACATAGGAAGCAGCGAAACACTTGCTTGCTTGTGAAGACCCACCGTTTGCGTAACTAGATTTTAGCCAAACAATCTCTGGCGGCCCATCATGTTTGATTACTCCGTGTTTCTATGTAAATCTACGTCATTCTCTCTCTCTCTCTCTCTCTCTCTCTCTCTCTCTCTCTCTCTCTCTCTCTCTCTCTCTCTCTCTCTCTCTCTCTTCTCGTCTGTTTTCTAATATTTTCCTTCTCCTCCTTATATCCATTCATCCTTCATTTCCACCTCTTTCTTCTTGTTTCGCATCCTTGTGTTCTTACCCTTTTTTCTTCCTTTCCTTCCCAACTCTCTCTCTCTCTCTCTTTCTCTCTCTCTCTCTCTCTCTCTCTCTCTCTCTCTCTCTCTCTCTCTCTCTCTCTCTCTCACACACACACACACACACACACACACACAACGAAGACATGATTATCATGTAAAGATATAACCATGAAGGAAGGAACGAGGAGGAGGAGGAGGAGGAGGAGGAGGAGGAGGAGGAGGAGGAGGAGGAGGAGGAGGAGGAGGAGGAGGAGGAGGAGGAAGAGAAGGATGCAGGAGTTTGCCGACATGTTGGCGGGCGCCGAGCTGCTTTCATGCCTTAATTATGGTCATTAGTGTGATATTTGTTGCCAAACGAGGAAGACCCAGGAGACTACGATATATTAGAGAGGAGGAGGAGGAGGAGGAGGAGGAGGAGGAGGAGGAGGTAGAAGAAGACGGAGGAGGTGAGAGCACAACATTAATATCAACAAAAACAATAAACATTACCAACATTACCGACATCATCATCACCCGCAACAACAACAACAGCAATAATAAGCGATCAGGGCAATTACAAGTGCAGCGATGATCAAGTTAAAACTAAATGGTATAGCATCATCATCAAACACTCACGGTACTGGCAGCTACTGGTAACTCTAATTAGGATTAAGTACACAACATATCCACAGATCTGTCACACACACACACACACATACACACACACACACACACACACATACACACACACCATTATCACAACTCTTTACACAGTCTCGCTCGATCAATAATTAATTAACTCTCGCTTCCACAAAACAGCTGCTATTTAATTAAAGCAACATAGCGGACAGGCGTGTGTGTGTGTGTGTGTGTGTGTGTGTGTGTGTGTGTGTGTGTGTGTGTGTGTGAAGGGAGAGGAGAGGAAAGCACCAGGAAAGTAGAACGTACATGTTTAAGGAAATACATATAAAAAAGTTCATCAATTTCTCAGAATTTAAAGACCAATACACACTATGGGTTAATGGACACTTTGTGCGAGCATGTGTCTGAATATATTCGTACGTACCTCTAGTATTATTTGGTTTATGCATTTTCATCAATAAAATACTACTGTTATCACTTCTACTACTTTAGCTTTCACCACCACTGCTACGACGACTACACAAGGCTGCCTGAATGCTAACCACGTGTGGAGAGTGACCCGTTCATCCCCGTGGCTGGAAAATCTGTACTCTCAATACTCAAGTTTCGGGGTTCGATCCTGAGGTGTGCAAAAATCCTTCGCGCATAACAGTCTTTCACGCAAAAAAAAAAAAAAAAAAAAAACACACACACACACACACACACACACACACACACACACACACACACACACACACACACTCATGTGATTTCATGCCATTAAGACCTTATTGAGCGTTATTTGAGTTCTCTTATCACGATAAGAAGAGTCGATTCCGTTTCTACATTGGAATTATCACTGGTATCCACAACTCCACAAATGAACGCAGCTGATGATCGCACCTGTAAATCTGTATAATGCTCCTGTAAGGACGCCTTGTTTCATCTGTGGCCACCATGAGGCGAACCACTGGTTGACGCACTCGTGTTCAGACATTGTGATACATAGCAATGATTATGCTATTGTCATCATCATCTGCTAGTATCATCCTCTCCACTCAACTATGCTTCGCAATTATTCCAAGCCACCCAAGCCAAATCTCTGATCTCGTCTCCCTATCTTGTCTTCCTCTCTACTTCCCTGTCTATTTCTTTGCCTTTCCTCAGCTGCACTTCTGTCACTCTAATAGTCCGCCACACGACTGGATAACCATCCATCCCAGAATCATTACTATCAAGCCTCGACTGTCAAGCTTATACTTAGAGAGGCACAGCTTTAATTCACATAGTCACGTATCTCCTTTACCTCCCCTTGGCTCCCTGTGCTGCGTCGCTTGTCAGGTGTCCATTACCTCAGACCATTGTTCCGTGTTTTATTGAATGCTGGATTATTATCATGGCCACGAACGTGGAAAAATAAACTAATAAAATGACACACTGGGAAAGCAACAAACCACTGCCTCATACCTCCAACATATTATCACAGATCACATCAACCCTTGTCACGGCAACGCTTCTCATATTCCAGATGCAGAGGACATTAATTTTGCGCTGGCGTGGGGATATTTTTTGCTGCATACAAGGCTACACAGGATTCCTCACAGTGTGGCAATGCTGTGAAGAAGTAATGAGCAATCTTTCACTGTAATGTTGTGAGGTGGGTGTCTTCATGTTCTTAGTGCAGTTCATGAAACGCTGGGTTGTTCAGATGAGTGTTTACCGGCGAGATGTTTTAAATGAACGTGCACAACAATGTGTGTATCGTTTTTCTCCCCACCTCTCGCGTCTCCCCACACACACTAGTTTGCAAGTGTGTGTGTGTGTGTGTGTGTGTGTGTGTGTGTGTGTGTGTGTGTGTGTGTGTGTGTGTGTGTGTGTGTGTGTGTGTGTGTGTGTGTGTGTGTGTGTGTGTCAATCAAGGCAGATGCATGACCCGCAACTTTCAAGACTTAACACCGCAATGAGATTCACCACGTGATTGATGAACTGAACTAGTGTTGCATTCAGTGTAGCAAACTGCATGCCTGTCCAGTAGCGCAAGATTTTCTGCTCACTTCACTTAAATGGTTATATTCACATTCATTTCTTATATTTTACGTTACATTAAGAAGGCTTGCTGTCCAGATAATACGACCATTTCAACCAATGGTGACGATGCAATGAATGATGCGGAAAGGTCTGAACCCCACAATAAAGATGCTATTTGCAAGACCGCTGGGTATTTTCTTTCTATCGAGGATGTTATTCTCCCAGGAGCAGACCCATAACTGATAGACTGCAGATTAAAATAGATCAGTGGTTGTAGCATTGCATTACCATAGCGATGACAGTTTAAGAGAGAAGCTACACACATTTACCCACGGAGGCACCACTTGCTAATTTTCAATCTTTTATCCTCGGGAAATCTTTCAATGATAGGCTGCCTTCCTGCACTGAAATAAAACTACCGCGGGAAATAAACAGAAAACGGTCGTAATGACAAAGTGACAAAAACGAGGAAACAGGTATGCACCTGTTTTAGTCTTTAGTGTATTCATTTCAGAAGCATTATAATTATTAAATAGAAGCGCTGATTCTTCAGAAATCTACAACACATGCAAAGCAACATTAACATAATTCTGAAAGGCTTCGTGTGGAGCCCAATTTTTTCGACTATGAGTCAAGTTAAACACAAGTTAAAATTTTGGTATAACAAATGTCAAAATAAAATAGTACTCGTGGTGACGCTCACGAGTATCTCCTCAGACTTACAGGCGATGGCTGATGTACACAGAAGACTGACTTGTCGGTGAGATTTGATCAAAGCATTTTACTTCCTACGGTTTCTATTGGCCAGGTACCCGGGTGTGGTGTGCATCAGCCACTGCGAATAGACTACCTCCAACTTAACTGGATGTAATACATTTTCAAGAAATGAGACTGTATTACAGCATAACTTCTGATGCATGTGTAAAAATTCCTCACAAACACATAGTTTTGAGCATCACATCCAACACTCACCTTCCGCCACACTAATCCCCTCCACGAGGCTCACCAACACCTTACCTGGAAAGGAAACGATATATAAGTAAATTAACACGTGGAATATATATATATATATATATATATATATATATATATATATATATATATATATATATATATATATATATATATATATATATATATATATATATATATATATAAAACAAATTATATATGCCCTCAAACTCACGCGATTTCTGTACATTAGCTGGCCTTTGACTGGTTTACTTTTATCAAGGATATGCAAATATTGATATACGATCAAAAACCTAATTAAAATCTGCGCAATTACAAACTTTAACATAAAAAAAAATGTTACACACACACACACACACACACACACACACACACAGCGTAGAGTAGTGGTTAGCTCGCTCGGCTAACAACAGAGAAGGCACGGGCGAAACAAATGTGTAGCTCTTGTTTATCTAGCAGCAAGTAGGTATGGTATGTATCCCAAGGAGTTGTGGCGTCGCTGTCCCGGTGTGTGGCGTGTGAGTGGTTTCAGTCCTACCCAAAGATCGGTCACTATGAACTCTGAGCTCTTTCCTTTGGGTTAAGGTTGGCTGGGTGACCAGCAGACGACCGTAGGTGAATGACACAGAGCCCCTAAACTTCCACACAAACCCAGACCGACAAACAGGCACAAGACGAGGCCTTCCAGAAGTGAGTCCAACAAGATGTCACTCAGGCACCGGTAACCTGCCTTTCCGCCCCGTGCTCTTCTCACTTCCCGGTGCAGGTCAACTTAGGACAAGTTTGTGATGAGTTCCCAACAAGATCAAACGCCTGCTATGTGAGAGTTTTTGTGAGGACGGAGTTGGAGGGAGGGTAAGTGGCATGGTACATTTGTGATTCCCAGAAGTGACCTAATTACTGACAACAAAAAATGACAAGGAATAGTCACAGGAAACGATGAAAGGATGAATGCAGACTACCTATCTTGAAATATACATCCCATCCTAACCTGGGAAGCAATGTGATATAACGAGATACTAAATGATGACAAGAAGGCGCAGTTTGGATGTGTAGGATTATATGTAGCCCCGTATGAAGCTCTCTGTGGGACGGCAGTCAGACTCCAGAAAAGTTCAGTACACTGTAGAAATACATGTAGTACATTTTATAGCGAGTTTTTTTTTCTTTAATCTCATTATTTATTTATTTTTGTTAGCCACAGCAGTGCCTCCACGGTGCCTCCAGTCCTGATAACGATTACTACGCATTAGGTCCTCAATAAACGCATCCCGTCCCTGCTTCCCTGCTGCATTCTGTGCACCGAAAACTTATTATACAAATCTTACTGCACTTCATCTTAAAGAGAAAGAATATTACTTTCAAAGATACTTGTAAAGGAAACATTTGTACGTAATGATGTCACTAAGAACACAAAACAAACGGAACACATGCTTCATAAAAAAAAAAAAAAAATACAAAACAAAACGTGCTTCAGAGGAAGGCCTTGCTTTCCAGTGTAGCTACACGCTGAAATGGAAACAGTGACCTTTTGTATATTAGATTAAAAATATTTAAAAGAAAAACATGTTTTGTTAGGAATTCGCATTTCCGAATTTCTCTATTCCGTTTTTAAAATTTTCAACTGAGATATTGTTAACAGTATTTGAGGATAGTTTGTTCGAAATGTTTACGACATGGTTAAAGGAAAAGAATTTCGCTTGCGAGACTGAAAATGCTTTTCTACAATCTTACAACCATTATTCTTGTGAAACTGAAGGGCTCTGTGGCAAAGTATTTATTTAAATGTGCATTGCTACACAGTTAAATATTTTGAATACTACAACTACAATCTCACAACCTATATTCAAACTGGATATACTTAGCCCTTTTAGTCCATGGAGTTTGTTTCGTGATCCTTGGAAATTCTATTACAACTCTTTGCTGTACTTTTCCACCTATGCTTTGTGTCGTAGAGCAGCACGGAAATCACACAACATTCACGATGAGAGACAAAGAAGCGACTTACATAAAATATGAGATCATAGTGAGGCTGATGGATGTGATGTGAGATTATGGTTTGGCTGCTGGATGTGTGTGTGTGTGTGTGTGTGTGTGTGTGTGTGTGTGTGTGTGTGTGTGTGTGTGTGTGTGTGTGTGTGTGTGTGTGTGTGTGTGTGTGTGTGTGTGTATTCAATGATCAAATCAATGCTAAAAGTAAAATAATAAAACAATAGCTTCAAAACACCCGCACTCACTGACACACACACACACACACACACACACACACACACACACACACACACACACACACACACACACACACACACACACACACACACACACACACACACACACACACACCATGGAGGACAGTAAAGCAATTACAACAAGGCCGGGACAGCGCTGGTCCTGAACGAGGTGGCGCTGCGAGCTGCGGCAAAATTATGGTTTCATATTTCCAGGTGTGTGTGTGTGTGTGTGTGTGTGTGTGTGTGTGTGTGTGTGTGTGTGTGTGTGTGTGTGTGTGTGTGTGTGTGTGTGTGTGTGTAAATATTAATTACAGGTGTGTGTGTGTGTGGATGAGTGGGTGTGGGTGTGGGGGATGTGCCTCTATGTATACCTAAATATTAATTACAGGTGTGTGTGTGTGTGTGTGTGTGTGTGTGTGTGTGTGTGTGTGTGTGTGTGTGTGTGTGTGTGTGTGTGTTTGTGTGTGTGTGTGTTTGTAAGGATTAATAGAGTATATAAATATAATTTTTCTTTTTTTTTTACTTTCGCGTTTTCCTTTTATTCTCTCTCTCTCTCTCTCTCTCTCTCTCTCTCTCTCTCTCTCTCTCTCTCTCTCTCTCTCTCTCTCTCTCTCTCTCTATTCACACCTTTCAGCCTTTCAGACTTTTCTTCTCTCTAGAAGCAGCAAGAACAAGAGGAAAGGAGAGGAGATAAAAGAGTGAAAGAGAGGGAAGATGGAAGGGGAGAGAACGGAGAGAAGGAAAGGGAATCAGATATAAAAGGGGAGGGAGGAATAGGGGTAGTGTTCTCCGAGGAGGGGTAGTGGGAAGGGAAGTGGAGATAAAAGAGGGAGGGAGGAGGGAGGGAGGAAAGAAGGAAATTACCCCCGCGTGGCCAGATAAACAAAGCATGATCGATGAGACTTGCATGAATGAGGTGCTGTGTCGATGCTGTGTCGAGGTTTGTGTCTCCTCCTCCTCCTCCTCTTTCTTTTCTTCATTCACCCTCTTCTTCCCTTTCTCCTCATATCTCTAATCTTCTTAAGGTTTAGACAGTGTAGCGACTGATAGTGTGTGCAACTGCTATTACTGACTAATGCTGTTGCTACTACTTGTGCTGCTGTTAGTGGTTCTTTTACTACTAAACATACTCGTACTTGTGACACTGCTGCTCATAGTGATATATTTCCATTACTAATCAACATCCTTACTCCTATGCTGCGGTGTGTTGCAGCTCAGGGCGGCTTAAGACCAAGGCCGACCTTCGCTACCTGGATACACTCCACACAGGCTGGTCATTGGGTTACGTGGTGAGCGGCTTTGCCTCATCCAGCCGCCCACCTCTGCCACTTACTACCTACTAGTATGTGCTCATCAACAATAATCACCAACCAAGGTCACCAGTCTCGTGTCATTGCATCACCATCGCCACAGCAACTACTGAACATGGCAAAAAAAAAAAAAAAGTCACCGATAAAACATGATGCGGTAGTGATTGAAATATACAAATACTCATTATAGCCCTGTCGGTTGGGTTGTGTTGGGAAGAATCTCTCGGCAGCGTAGTTTATGATAGTTTCCTTGAATATGTATACTGTTCAATGAAAAAAATCCTCCAGAGAAATCACAGCAAGAACAAAACCAACATCACCACAAAGGTAAAGCAGGTAAAAAAAATATAAAACAACAGGAGGAGGAGGAGGAGGAGGAGGAGGAGGGAGAAAAGGACAAAGACAGGGAGGAGGAGAAAGAGATAACAGACTAAGAGGTAAAAAATAAATAAATGAATAAATAAACTATATATATAGGTTATTTTTCGAATTTAATTTCCACAATTAACATGACAACATTTCTACATTATAGTTCATCTCTCTCTCTCTCTCTCTCTCTCTCTCTCTCTCTCTCTCTCTCTCTCTGCTGCTTAAGCCATCAAAGACAAGCTGTACTGAGTAAATTTGCCTTCTCTCTCTCTCTCTCTCTCTCTCTCTCTCTCTCTCTCTCTCTCTCTCTCTCTCTCTCTCTCTCTCCTTCAACATGTATTCAATAAACGTGTAAATATATGCTTCCCACACCTTACAAACAGTAGTAGATGAAAAAGGAGTAAGAAGAAGGAAAGGAGAAAAAGAAGGAAAACGAAAAACACCAAGGAATGCAAAAGCGAAAGCGAGAGAAAAAACAAACAAGTAATAATAGACCGGAATGTGCTAAAAAAAAAGCTTTGTGTCACTGAGTTATGATACTGCAAAGCGAAGGTCTGTCAAACGGTGGCTGCGGGTGGGACAACACTGCGCTGCCTCTCTCGCCGCTGAGAAACTCACGTGAGACAGGATCGATCTCGCAAGTAGTGTCAGAATCATGAGAGAGAGAGAGAGAGAGAGAGAGAGAGAGAGAGAGAGAGAGAGAGAGAGAGAGAGAGAGAGAGAGAGAGAGAGAGAGAGAGAGAGAGAGAGAGAGAGAGAGAGAGAGAGAGAGAGAGAGAGAGAGAGAGAGCTAATCTGTTCTATTTTACAATATTTACAAGCGTTAAAAATAAAAGTATTGCCTTGTGCATCAAGGCGAGCGGGAAAAAAAGAATAAGTTATAGACTGCTTTCAAGATTTTTGTCTTATACGTTTTTAACATTTCAGGAGGAGGAGGAGGAGGAGGAGGAGGAGGAGGAGGAGGAGGAGGAGGAGGAGGAGGAGGAGGAAGTGGAGGAGGAGGAGGAGGAGGAATACAAAGGAAGTCCAAACAGCAACAGATCTTGGATATTTTAAGTAAGCTGTTTTGGTAACTATTCTAAGCTGACTATTAGTGGGAGAGACGTGATAGTACACGATGAAGAGGGAGGCGACAATGAGGACAAGTGTAGCTGTAAGTAAAAAGAAAAAAGGGAGGAGAAAGGACGAAAAATAAGGGAAAGTAAGAAGTTTTCCCTGCGGTGTGACGGAAACGAAGCTTCTCCTTGTACCACAATGGTGTCCCCACGGAGACTGATTGGCCGGCACTGATCTGTCCCTTGTAAGAAAGGATCACCCGCTGAATCGTTATTGAATGCCGCAAACTACACGAGAGAGAGAGAGAGAGAGAGAGAGAGAGAGAGAGAGAGAGAGAGAGAGAGAGAGAGAGAGAGAGAGAGAGAGAGAGAGAGAGAGAGAGAGAGAGAGAGAGAGAGAGACTAATTTCATGGTGACACATTACCTGTTTTAATGTCTGCAGTTACAAGACTTCAGAACTTATTCTTATCATGAATTTTATGACGAACACTGCTTGCTTAAAGAAAAAAAAAGTCTGCAGTTCTCTATATATTTTGGTAAACTTTGAATTGAGTTTATATTTACTGCGCTAAAGTCTTATTCTTTTCGCAGTTCCGTTGCTCAAACAGATGAGAACACTGAGATGACCGATAACAGGTATTCGAACTTTTGTTACGAAATATTTATCTAATCGATTTTTTTCCCATCACACGTCCCGATCGAATTCTGATTGACAACTTTGACACTAATCTTGTTAAAGTGAACGTGATAAACATTTGCGAAGTAACGATGTGAGAGAAAAAGACCAATTCAATTTCGTAATTACCTTCAATGGTTTGCCGTGACGTAATGAATAGTGTTTGTTTCCGCGACGTTAATTGAAAGAAAGAGTAAATGACACTTCCTAACGCATCAACAACACTTAAGAGCCGGCATCATGTCCCCGCACAACACAACAGATTTACAAGTTTCAGCCTCATTACAAGGGGAAAGTTGGGTCTTCATAGCAGGATTAACTTTATGGGATATTGCATTACTAGCTTGAGGAATTTAACGCTCTTTTAAAGAGTGGACGAAGATTGCATAACATACTCGAGGTGAGGCATCGAAAGAGTGATGTCATGAGTTTCTTCACAGCCACGTGTTTTGAGGATCATGTTACAAGATGATCGAAGGTAAAATAGAGAAGAGATAGACTTCCTACCAAGGTGCAAGGAGAGAAAGCAACGAAAGAGACTATACAAAGGAGAACTTGAAGGAAAACTTGTCCGGGGCGCCAGTAGGACGGAGGAGGAGGAGGAGGAGGAGGAGGAGGAGGAGGAGGAGGAGGAGGAGGAGGAGGAGGAGGAGGAGGAGGAGGACAACAACAACTAGAACAAGAACAAGAAGAACAAGAAGGATAAGAACAAGAACAAGAACAAGGAGAACAAAGAAAAAGAAAAAAAAAACATCAACAACAACAACAACAGCAACAATAATAATAACAACAGCAAAAGAGGAGGTGATCAGTGTTGTGGGTAACCTTCCCCGCTGAGTAAAACCATTTTTTTTATTTACTTTTATTTTATTTGACAGGGACACCGGCCAAAGAAAAAAAAAAATTATAAGCAAAAAAAAAAAAAGAAAAAGAAAGAAAGAAAGACACACTGAGGTGCCAGTCCCCTAACAAAGTCTCGAGCTGTTATCAAATATTAAACGTATTATTCCAAATACACCCTCACTGGCTTAAGACGCGCACTGTTTGGCTTATACATGTACTGTGCCTGGTCTTGAATGCACTGCTCTTTGAATTATCTTATTGCTTGCCATGGATAGTGATAATCTTTCAACTCTCGTGTGTGAAACCTGACTGCCGGTGATGCGTGTTTAGCCCTTCACTGTAACACGATCTCTCTGATGCTCACCTGCAACTTTTTCAGATATTTTTATGGTTTCTTAAATAGTACTGTAACCTGATAAAAAAAGACAGTTAACCTAATCTCTCTCTCTCGCTCTCTCTCTCTCTCGTCTCTCATCTCTCTCTCTCTCTCTCTCTCTCTCTCTCTGCCCATGCATTTTTTTTTTTTTAATGCCCTTAACCCTTTTGCTGTTAAACAAATTTTTCCCTTTAACACCCATAACTCTTTACTTTTGTGCTAAGCTTTCATTAATATTTCCGTAGCGCAAAAAGAAAAATTAACCTGATTTCTCTTTTCCCTTCCGTGTCTCTGAGCAAACCCTTTTTTACAGTGCCAAGAAGACAAACGAAGGATGATCATGACAGTAGAAGGGTTAGATGTCAACCGAAAGTGACCACAGCAATAAAAGTTAGGAAGAGCTCTGAACCTTCTACCATTCCACTAACGGCGCACACACACACACACACACACACAGTCTGTAATTCATGGCTAAGTAAACCCTAAGGAATTCCAGTTGCTTCCATGACAGTGATTGGTTTCTTTGTTGTGGATTTGAGTAAAAAAATAATAAATAATAATAATAGTAACAATAACTATAATAATAATAATAATAATAATAATAATAATAATAATAATAATAATAATAATAATAATAATAAAGTAAATGAAAAAATAAGAATAAATAAATAGCTAAAAAAATGTCCAATCTATTTTTAAAGGTTTCACGATTATCCTACCGACAATATTAGGAGCTCCACACGTTAATCACTCAACTGAAAATGAAGTGTTTAAGCTTCGTTTGACGTGAATATTTTGCCAGCTACCTTGAGGCTGTTTTTTTTTTTTCTTTCTTGATAAATTTGATCGATCAGCTGTAAGGTAATCGTCCGCAATAATGTTATCGAATCCTTTGAATATTCTAGACACTTTTATGAAATCGCTTCGATGTCCTTCCTTTAGAAAGACTGAACTGTTGCGTGAAGCCTTTCTTTATAGGGAACATTTCTCAGACGCATACTTTTTGATAATCTATGTTGTCCTCTTTCTAGTTCTGCGATATATTTTTCAATCTGGGAACCAAACTATACGCAATACTCGACATGGGATCAAACCAGAAAAATGACAAAGTTTTAACATAACCCGTTCTGATTTGTTTTCGAAGCCAATTAATTTGTTGGCAGTTTTAACGACCCCCTGTACAATGTTGAGCTGGATTCTACATGTTTGACGTCAGGATTCCGAGATGCTTTTCCTCACTCACCACTAAAGTTGCCAGTCATTCATTGAACGTGGTGATTGTTGCTTCCGATGTGAAGGACTTTGCATATTCCAACTTTAAATTTCATTTGTCACTTGGTGGCCCAGAGTGTTAGTCTATCCAAATTTGATTACACAGGACCAGGAGGAGGAGGAAGAGGAAGAGGAAGACAAAACAGCAGTATACCTTTTCAAATTCTTAAGGAGCTGTTTGTGAGGACTACACTATCTCACATGCTGTAAGGGAGGAGGGATGGTATATAACAGATGAAGGCTACTCCCCATCCAGCACTCTCTCCAGCCAGGACTGGGGGAGGGGGAAAGAAGTAGCATGCAGTGCGGAGAAAAGTGCGGGTTTATTGTTACCTCTATCCGCTGTTAGAAAACGAACATCTCAATAAACCGGTATTTCACAGGGAAACTCGAACGAATATTGGTTGCAGTAAGTTATGACAGCGTCCAAATGAGGAGGAGGAGGAGAGGAGGAAAAGATGTAAAAGGGAAGAACAAGAAAAGATATAGGAAAAAAACGAAGACAGAAATAGAGGAGAAAGAGAAACTGGTTGGGAGGACGAAGAGAGATTAAAGGATGTAAAAAAAAAAAAGAAGAGAGGATGAGAAGCTGGAGGAGGAGGAGGAGGAGGAGGAGAATGTTCTGATGTCTGGCTCGAATCGTTCCTTTCTTGCTTTCTTCCTTCCTTCCTTCGCTCACTCATTCTCCCTCCCTTGTCCTTGTCTCGTGAAGCGCAAACACAAACAGGAGATTAAAGTCTCTGAACACTCCTTCCCTCCCTCTCCCCCTTCCATAAGCACCTACCCACCTACTCTTCTTTTGCAGACCCGAGGAAGCAGACCCTAAGCACTCTCTCTAATGGAGCTCTCTCTCTCTCTCTCTCTCTCTCTCTCTCTCCTCTCTCTCTCTCTCTCTCTCTCTCTCTCTCTCCTCTCTCTCTCTCTCTCTCGCGTAATCGAGTTTTAACTAAGCGCTTATTGTGTCCCAGATTGCGTGATGCTCTTAATGTCCTGTTCATTATCATGTTGTTAGTGTTATCTTTACTCTTATCTTATCGTAAGGCGAAAAGAATACAGGGCAGAGATTCTAGTCCTGCTTCCCAAAACACGCAGGGGGGGGAAGATAGACACGCACTCCGACCTTTGTGTCTCTGTGCTCCCTGTGTGCGTAACTACCCAGGCCCCACAAAGTTGGCGTGAAGCACAGTGTTACGGCGCGTGACGAGTCGACACATCCACTATTAAGCACGGATGTGATGGAAGGACTGTGTGAAGGGAGAGAAGCCGATACAAGAGGAACGATGCAAGAAGGAACGATACAAGACGAACGACAGAAGAAGAATGATACAGGAGGAACGATGGAACGATACAAGAGATACACCAGGAATAACGTATGAGGAGCGATACAACAGGGAACAACATAAAAGGAACAATACAAGACAGAATGATGGAACGATACAAGAGGAACGATATAAGAGGAACGATAAAAGAGAAATGTGCATGAATGGAGCCTTGGACTTGAAAATCTTGATGGGTGTTCCTGCATCTGACTCAAACAACGGCATAAATGATGATGATGATGATGATGATGATGATGATGATAATGATGGTGATGATGATGATGATGATGATAACTAATAATTTTAATCCATCCATATTAACTGAAAATGGAGTGACTTAGCCCCCTATTATTTTTTTGGTGATTTGGTCTGCACTAGCTGTACACACACACACACACACACACACACACACACACACACACACATCGCCATAAGTCAGCACCACTTTCCGACAGGTGGGAAATAAAAACAAATGCTTCACTGGGACACAGGGCCAGCCTAAACCGACACCCTGCAGTAATTCCTTAACAATGACAAACAGAAGTAATTGAGTGCTGTTAAAAGTGTACTGTTAAGGATACATATATAGCAAAGTGAAATAACAACAATGAAAGATGCACTAATATTCTCTGACACGTGAATAACTATAAAAAAATAAATAAATAATATAACACTTTCTCAGTCCGGCTTCCAGAGGGTGGGGAGGGGATCGGGGACACGCCTCTCAGAAACTTTATACATTCTCATGAGCAGTAAGCAGTTATTTTATTGTCTTGTGTTGATTGATGTCGTTTTACTGCTTATATTTCCTCGATTTTACTGAGAGATATGGCAAACTGGTGTGAAAAGCAAGAACATCAGTAACAGTAATAATGACAATAATAATAATAATAATAATAATAATAATAATAATAATAATAATAATAATAATAATAATAATGAAACGAAGATAAAGGCTTGTGGAGTAATGAGTTTCTCTTTCAAAATAGCACAGAATATTATCAATGACCGTAGTTAATTTTTAATAGTACATTATTATTATCAGCACTACAACAACTACTACTACTACTACTACTACTACTACTACAACTACTACTATTACTACTACTACTACTGCTACTATTACTATTATTACTACTACTACTACTACTACTACTACTACTACCATTAATGCTGCTGGTGTTGCTATTACTACTAACACTACTAGTAGTGCTATTATTATTATTACTACTACTACTACGACGACGACGTATTATTATTATTATTATTATTATACTGTTTTATACAGACTCGCCATCTCCCCAAAAAGCAAGGGAAATCCATATCATAAAATGGCAAGAATCTACATTATGACTGTTATTATTATTATTATTATTATTATTATTATTATTATTATTATTATTATCATGCACAGCAGCAGCAGCAGCAACAACAGAAGCAGTAGCAGTAGCAGCAGTAATGTTTTATTATTATTATTATTATTATTATTATTATTATTATTATTAGTAGTAGTAGTAGTAGTAGTAGTAGTGGTGGTGGTGGTGGTGGTGGTGGTGGTAGTAGTAGTAGTAGTAGTTGTAGTAGTAGTAGTAGTAGTAGTAGTAGTCGTAGTAGTAGTAGTAGTAGTAGTAGTGGTAGTAGTGGTAGTAGTAGTAGTAGTAGCAGTAGCAGTAGCAGCAGCAGCAGCAGCAGCAGCAGCAGCAGCAGCAGCAGCAGCAGCAGCAGCAGCAGCAGCATGTCGTAGGAGTAGGTACAAAGTGTGTCAGCGGAGAAAGACAGCAGGAACATTTATGGCAGTAGGTCTCACAGGCTGACATGAATCCTGCCCTCTGCCGCTATGTGCTGCCAGCCACCCACGCCTCGCCCTGTCCCGGGTAGACCCGTGAAGATTAATTGTGACTCGAGTGGATAATAACGAGCAGGATAACACGTCACGTCATTCCGCACACACGCACAACACCTTTGCCGGTACACTGACTCCAGAGAAAGTGAGGAGGGGATCAATTACGGCTTGTTGTCAGCATCGCCGGGCACCTTTGTCTCAGGATGGAAAAACAGCGGCTTAGAGGAGGGGAGGCGTCACCCCTGCAAGATGAAACTGCGCACAACGCTGACCGGGGAGCAAAGACTGATGGAGAGGGAGCAACACAAGTAATGAAGGCACTTATGCACCTCATCACTCGGAAGGGGAGCAACCTCGAGTGTCTGGCTCCCCTGTCCGGAAGGAACCCTTGCAAAAATCTATAGGCACGAATTGCGAAACTATCTATACAGTGAAATATCTCACTATACAAGCAGCACCATGTTTACATAGGGACGATTCATCTTTCTCAACAGTGGTTGAGAAAGAAGCGCGTTTAAGTAGTCCTGCTATATTCCCCTAAGAAAAGGTATACATGTATGTAGACAATGATGACATGTGAAGAGTAGATACTGAAGGGGTGTATGATTTGAATGTCCTACTTATCTACTCAGCAGGGTCGGTGTTAGGGAGCACAATAATGGTGAATGGTACGCGCGGCCACGAAAAGTGTCACTATTCTGTGTCTTGAAGATTAGAGACAAGTCCTCCTCTCTCCTCTGTGCTGAGATGCAAGACCACCACACCAAACACGCCATCTATTTAGACCAGGTAAGCAATATAGTCTGTATTCGTACATACCTCGAAACAGTGGCGAGTAGATACGTTTGTTTTCTTTTTCTTCAGGTCTCGATAAAATATCCTTTCTCAGCCACACCCCAAGAGGAGGGAGGCATGGAGGGGAGGGGGAGGGAAGGAGGGATATGTGGCGGCAAGGAGAAACAAAGACAGCGGGGAAAGGAGGTAATGCATTCTTTACGCTTTGTTTCTCCCATAGGGAAAGACAGGCGTGGAGCTTAGGGAAGGGATACGTCTCTCTCTCTCTCTCTCTCTCTCTCTCTCTCTCTCTCTCTTTCTCTCTAAAAGATACTCGAAAAATTTTAAGTGTCTGAACCCATCTCCTTTTTCCCATCTTGCTTTTAAGTTCTATTGTATTCTCAGTCCTCCTCCTGCTCTTCTCTTCTTTCTCCTCCTCCTCCTACTCTTCCTTCTTCCCCTCCTCCTCCTTCTCCTCTTCCTTCTAGTCATTATGCGATCCGTTTCCACCTTTTTCACGTCCTTTTTCTTACTTTATCTCTCCCTCTCCTTCCTCCTCCCCGTCCACATCTTCCCTGGAAACAATACTAAAAGAGGGTAAGATCTCTCTCTCTCTCTCTCTCTCTCTCTCTCTCTCTCTCTCTCTCTCTCTCTCTCTCTCTCTCTCTCTCTCTCTCTCTCTCTCCTCAAAGGTCCCTCCTCCTTCTACTAACAGCTTTGCCTTCTTCATCCCCTTTTCCTCCCTCCCTCCATAGCTCTCTCTCTCTCTCTCTCTCTCTCTCTCCTTCCATCGACTCTCAAAAGGACTTCTTTCTCACCCACATTTCTTACTCTTACCGAACACTAATCTCTCTCTCTCTCTCTCTCTCTCTCTCTCTCTCTCTCTCTCTCTCTCTCTCTCTCTCTCTCTCTCTCTGTGCCCGTTCCTTAATCGTTGTCAAATTACGAACTTCTTTCCACTTTTCCTTGTCACGAACTTGGCCTCGCGAGCACGAAGTTAAACAGCCACGAAATCGGAGTCGCCAAATTGTCTTCCAAAATCGTCATCAGGTCGTTCCTAATTTTCCGAATGTCGCGAAACATTTTGGCAAGCGTGCCGGCGAGGGGATGAAAAGAACGGACCAGGAGGGGGACGAGGAAGAGGAAGAGGAAGAGGAAGAGGAGGAGGAGGAGGAGGAGGAGGAGGAGGAGGAGGAGGAAGGAAGGAAGGAAACTAAAGGGAAGCAGAATCAGGAGCAGCAGGAAGAAGTGAAAGAGGAAAAGGAGGAGAAAGAGAAGTAAGGAAAGAAGAAAAAGAGAAGCAAGAGAAGTAAGGAAATAGGAGGAGGAGGAGGAGGAGGAGGAGGAGGAGGAGGAGGAGGAGGAGGAGGAGGAGGAGGAGAAGAAAAACTAAGAGAAAGTGAATGCTCGTCAACGTCAACTTTTGGAGAAAGGTGGGAGAAGAGGAAGAGGAGGAGGAGGAGGAGGAGGAGGAGGAGGAGGAGGAGGAGGAGGAGGAGGAGGAGGAGGAGGAGGAGGAGGAGCGGTTAGAGGAATTTGGGAGGTGGACGAGGCAAGGATGAATGCAAACGAGTGTCCTCATTTCTCTCTCTTTTTTTTTTTCAGTTTCTTTCTCTTATAACTTCTGTAAAGTATTTTATCCTTAACATTATTGTTATTATTGTTATTATTATTATTAGCGAAGTGATATTTCTTGATGTATCGCTTATAAAACGACAATGAAGGAACACACACACTCTCTCTCTCTCTCTCTCTCTCTCTCTCTCTCTCTCTCTCTCTCTCTCTCTCTCTCTCTCTCTCTCTCTCTCTCTCTAAGTTTAAATTCATAAGTGTTTTGAAATCCCAGTCATCCTCTCCCACTTAAAGAGACGGAGTGAGAGAAAAAAAAAAAAAACTAAAGAACTTGAAAGGTAGCCTGTAATTTTTGTACATCACTCATTCCTAAGTACATTCTCTCGTCCTGGCACACGAAGTCCTCCACACAAGACCAACGTAAAGACACCACTGCCTCTCACACCAAATCCCAGGCATTATACTCATACAGTTCTCGCGGCAACTCACTAACTCAGTGCAAGGGTTGCTGTGGCTTTTGTGACACCAGGTACAACAAAAATTTTCACATATTGATATTTTATGTATATATAGTTCTTGATATTATTGAATTATTTTCCTGCAATAAGGGTGATTCTTATGCTATATCAAGTGATAAATATTGAATAAAACTTAGCTGCATAAAAGCTGAATAAAAAAAAAATAAAAAAAATCGTGTCTTTCTGGTGAGTGAGTGTGCAGAGTGTATTGTTTGTGATGCACGGGAACCACAGCTGAGTGCACTGAAGTGTTCTCTGTGCAGGACTGAGAGCCATCGCGAGCTTTCCAACTACCATGACACTACAAGCCTTCGTGCCGGAGATTATACAATCCAAGGAAGGTGTTTTGGGGAAAAGGTAAGGAGTGTGTGTGTGTGTGTGTGTGTGTGTGTGTGTGTGTGTGTGTGTGTGTGTGTGTGTGTGTGTGTGTGTGTGTGTGTGTGAAGGGTATAATTGCAGCAATAAGGGAAGCAGTGTGAGATGTGGTCAAATGTTTATGGCAGCAATGTGAGGCGCATATCTCTCTCTCTCTCTCTCTCTCTCTCTCTCTCTCTCTCTCTCTCTCTCTCTCTCTCTCTCTCTCTCTCTCTCTCTCTCTGCTTTCATTCTCTCTCTCTCTCTCTCTCTCTGCTTTCATTCTCTCTCTCTCTCTCTCTCTCTGCTTTCATTCTCTCTCTCTCTCTCTCTCTCTCTCTCTCTCTCTCTCTCTCTCTCTCTGCTTGTCGTGTGATGAGGGATATCTAATTCACCATCACCATATTATTATTATTATTATCACTACTATTATTACTACTATCACCACCACTGTCACTGTAGATTGTAGTAGTAATCACAATTATAATTTACAAGGATTTTGAGACAACGCACAGGGCAGAGCACAGAGACGCAACAATAATCACTTAAAACTACCATGCTTTGTACTGGTATGGAGGACTGGGGCTACCTCTCAACTTTCCTGCCTTGCTTCATTCATTACCTGCATGTATGAATTACTTCGTCAGTAATGGGAGGTGAACGTCATTGCAATGGTACTTTATTATTAACCATAAACCATACAAGTGAATACATGGCGGCGTTGTGCTTGCAAGGCTAAGATCTGTACTCTTAAATCCCTCCCATCTTATCTTGACAAGTTTTAAAAGACTCTAGTGGAAGTTTTTGGAGTTTTCAAGAGTATTTTTCATGATTCTAATGATAGTCGAACCGAGTTTCTGTATCATTAATGAGAAAAATACACATAAGAACCTAAGTAATGATATTTATAGCCTCTGAAAAAGTAGTTGTTATGAAAGCACAGCGTGCTTAAGAGTGCCAGATCAAGTGACAAGTCCGCAGTGTGTGCAGGGGAGCGCGGTGCTTTGAGGGCATCACCACCCAGCCCAGCAACAGCCTCCCTCGCCCCGCACATGAATTTCATTTACCAGGAAGGAATGTTTTCAGCAGAGAAGGGAAGGAATATGCGTAATCTTTTAAGGGAAATGAGAAATGAAGAATAAACAAAGGCTGAAAAAAAGTGGCGTATAAAAACAACTGGAGGGAGAGGGAGAGAAAAGGTCGATTGCAAAGGAGCGATTCTAATTTATATTTTTCTTTTGTATTTCTTTTCTGCCTGGTGACAGCCACGTCACAACTGCCACGCCGCCACCCCGCATACCAACGAACACCACCACCACCAGTACCTCCTCCGCCAACTCCTCCTCCTTCTCTTCCTTTTTCACCTCTTCCTCTTCCAACTCCAATACCATTTTCCTATGCTGCATGGTTTTTTCTTTTCCTGCCAGCCAGTGGATGGGGGCGGAACCTTCCTCTTTATTACCCAGTGCCTCTTGCTTTGGCTCAGTGTAGCTTATCACTGGTCTTGAAATGACCAATAGCTCTGCTGCTGTTTGTTCTTCTCTTCTGTTCGTTTTGTGTTCCATCATCCACCATTGCTGCCACCACCTCCTCCTTCTTGTTCACCACCACCACCGCCATTATTTACCCAACAAGAGGCACTATTTAACACTGGGTGCCAAGCAAATGCCTCCCACACAAGTACCATGGAAACTCTCCCGTTTGCCTCGTTGCGTTCCGGGGTTTGCTAAAAGTCCTTCATAACCCAGCGACGCACACTCAGGTAAGTATTGTGACAAGAAGCGCTCGAAAGAATACCACTTAGAACAGTAATTAGTGCCACACCTGTCAGAAGAGGAGTATCAGGTAACCTGCAGAAACTAATTTGATGATTCTTTTCAGCAAGTTTGCTCTTTTCCTTTTCAGCAGGAACGCTTTGCGGGAGTTTCATGGCCCAATCTTTTCTCGGCTCTCGGCTGGCGTCTGTCTGTGGAAATTACCTTCACCCTCCCAATGGCCAGTACACAGGGCAGATTCATTTCCCTTTGTTCGTGGCGGGAGCCTCACCTCCAGCCTTCGCCGGGTACCACAAGACATCATGCGTCCTGCAACATCACCACAGACATTCGCTCTCATTTTACATCCTGAGAGCAGTGGCCAGTCTCCGTGAACCTCCAGTGAGGTCATGATGTGGCGGCATCAACCTGCCTCACACATAAAGCACATAATGCGCGGCGTGAAGGTACGTAGGTTTACGGACCGGGCGGAGCAAGTTTCTGCACATCCCGGAAGCGGGCAGAAGGCGAGGCTCGGGTCTGGAATAGTCAGGCATCGGCAGAGAAATACTTTCGTGCTCGCTGTATGAGAGCAGCTGCTGAGACATGCAGGCCGCGGCCGGTCGATGTAACCCTCCGTGGTTTAGAGTTTAGAAGCATGTGCCAGCCCTGCTCCTCCTGCGCCTTTTCTCCTGTTACACGACGGGCAAGCATTTATGGAAGTCACGTGTGCGGCTGTCACTTCCCCTCACTCCCCAGCTCGGCCGTTAGCTGCAAAAACATTAATGACTGGGTGGCGGGGCGGGGGTGCGGGTAGGCAGTAAGTGTGTCACGAATCGCGATATAACATTTTTGCCTCTCAAGCGCCGCCGCCGCGTGCAGGAAGGGTAAGTGACAGGAAACCTTATTTTCTTCACTGGCACGACGCATATGTTCCTGGCTTTTTTTCTAGGTCTGTGGTGTGTGTGTGTGTGTGTGTGTGTGTGTGTGTGTGTGTGTGTGTGTGTGTGTGTGTGTGTGTGTGGACGAGCTACAGCCTTCTCCGTGTGAAGTACGTGCACAGTATCGCGGTATATTCCATTTTTTTTTTTTTTTTTTTTTTTTTTTTTTATGTAGGAAGGATACAGGCCAAGGGCAACAAAAATCTAATAAAAAAAAAAATGCCCACTGAAATGCCAGTCCCATAAAAGGGTCAAAGCAGTGGTCAAAAATTGGTGGATAAGTGTCTTGAAACCTCCCTCTTGAAGGAATTCAATTCATAGGAAGGTGGAAATACAGAAGAAGGCAGGGAGTTCCAGAGTTTACCAGAGAAAGGGATGAATGATTGAGAATACTGGTTAACTCTTGCGTTAGAGAGGTGGACAGAATAGGGGTGAGAGAAAGAAGAAAGTCTTGTGCAGCGAGGCCGCGGAAGGAGGGGAGGCATGCAGTTAGCAAGATCAGAAGAGCAGTTGGCATGAAAATAGCGGTAGAAGACAGCTAGATATGCAACATTGCGGCGGTGAGAGAGGGGCTGAAGACAGTCAGTTAGAGGAGAGGAGTTGATGAGACGAAAAGCTTTTGATTCCACCCTGTCTAGAAGAGCAGTATGAGTGGAACCCCCCCCAGACATGTGAAGCATACTCCATACATGGACGGATAAGGCCCTTGTACAGAGTTAGCAGCTGGGGGGTGAGAAAAACTGGCGGAGACGTCTCAGAACACCTAACTTCATAGAAGCTGTTTTAGCTAGAGATGAGATGTGAAGTTTCCAGTTCAGATTATAAGTAAAGGACAGACCGAGGATGTTCAGTGTAGAAGAGGGGGACAGTTGAGTGTCATTGAAGAAGAGGGGATAGTTGTCTGGAAGATTGTGTCGAGTTGATAGATGGAGGAATTGAGTTTTTGAGGCATTGAACAATACCAAGTTTGCTCTGCCCCAATCAGAAATTTTAGAAAGATCAGAAGTCAGGCGTTCTGTGGCTTCCCTGCGTGATATGTTTACCTCCTGAAGGGTTGGACGTCTATGAAAAGACGTGGAAAAGTGCAGGGTGGTATCATCAGCATAGGAGTGGATAGGACAAGAAGTTTGGTTTAGAAGATCATTAATGAATAATAAGAAGAGAGTGGGTGACATGACAGAACCCTGAGGAACACCACTGTTAATAGATTTAGGAGAAGAACAGTGACCGTCTACCACAGCAGCAATAGAACGGTCAGAAAGGAAACTTGAGATGAAGTTACAGAGAGAAGGATAGAAACCGTAGGAGGGTAGTTTGGAAATCAAAGCTTTGTGCCAGACTCTATCAAAGGCTTTTGATATGTCCAAGGCAACAGCAAAAGTTTCACCAAAGTCTCTAAAAGAGGATGACCAAGACTCAGTAAGGAAAGCCAGAAGATCACCAGTAGAGCGGCCTTGACGGAACCCATACTGGCGATCAGATAGAAGGTTGTGAAGTGATAGATGTTTAAGAATCTTCCTGTTGAGGATAGATTCAAAAACTTTAGATAAGCAGGAAATTAAAGCAATAGGACGGTAGTTTGAGGGATTAGAGCGGTCACCCTTTTTAGGAACAGGTTGAATGTAGGGAAACTTCCAACAAGAAGGAAAGGTAGATGTTGACAGACAGAGATGAAAGAGTTTGACTAGGCAAGGTGCAAGCACGGAGGCACAGTTTCGGAGAACAATATGAGGGACCCCATCAGGTCCATAAGCCTTCCGAGGGTTTAGACCAGCGAGGGCATGGAAAACATCATTACGAAGAATTTTAATACGTGGCATGAAGTAGTCAGAGGGTGGAGGAGAGGGAGGAACAAGCCCAGAATCGTCCAAGGTAGAGTTTTTAGCAAAGGTTTGAGCAAAGAGTTCAGCTTTAGAAATAGACGTGATAGCAGTGGTGCCATCTGGTTGAAGTAGAGGAGGGAAAGAAGAAGAAGCAAAGTTATTGGAGATATTTTTGGCTAGATGCCAGAAATCACGAGGGGAGTTAGATCTTGAAAGGTTTTGACATTTTCTGTTAATGAAGGAGTTTTTGGCTAGTTGGAGAAGAGACTTGGCATGGTTCCGGGCAGAAATATAAAGTGCATGAGATTCTGGTGATGGAAGGCTTAAGTACCTTTTGTGGGCCACCTCTCTATCATGTATAGCACGAGAACAAGCTGTGTTAAACCAAAGTTTAGAAGGTTTAGGACGAGAAAAAGAGTGAGGAATGTACACCTCCATACCAGACACTATCACCTCTGTTATGCGCTCAGCACACAAAGACGGGTCTCTGACACGGAAGCAGTAGTCATTCCAAGGAAAATCAGCAAAATACCTCCTCAGGTCCCCCCAACTAGCAGAGGCAAAAACGCCAAAGGCACCTTCGCTTAGGGGGATCCTGAGGAGGGATTGGAGTGATAGGACAAGATAAAGATATGAGATTGTGATCGGAGGAGCCCAACGGAGAAGAAAGGGTGACAGCATAAGCAGAAGGATCAGAGTTTAGGAAAAGGTCAAGAATGTTGGGCGTATCTCCAAGACGGTCAGGAATACGAGTAGGGTGTTGCACCAATTGCTCTAGGTCATGGAGGATAGCAAAGTTGTAGGCTAGTTCACCAGGATGGTCAGTGAAGGGAGAGGAAAGCCAAAGCTGGTGGTGAACATTGAAGTCTCCAAGAGTGGAGATCTCTGCAAAAGGGAAGAGGGTCAGAATGTGCTCCACTTTGGAAGTTAAGTAGTCAAAGAATTTCTTATAGTCAGAGGAGTTAGGAGAGAGGTATACAGCAGAGATAAATTTAGTATGAGAATGACTCTGTAGTCGTAGCCAGATGGTGGAAAACTCGGAAGATTCAAGAGCGTGGGCATGAGAGCAGGTTAAGTCATTGCGCACATAAACGCAGCATCCAGCTTTGGATCGAAAATGAGCATAGAGAAAGTAGGAGGGAACAGAAAAGGGGCTACTGTCAGTTGCCTCAGACACCTGAGTTTCAGTGAGGAAAAGAAGATGAGGTTTAGAAGAGGAGAGGTGGTGTTCTACAGATTGAAAATTAGATCTTAGACCGCGAATGTTGCAGAAGTTAATGAAGAAAAAGTTGAGGGGGGTGTCAAGACACTTAGGGTCGTCGACGGAAAGGCAGTCCGACCTGGGGACATTTATGGTCCCCTCTCCAGATGGGGACTCCGAGGCTGGTGTAGGAGTCGCCATGATTTTAAAATTTTTGAGTGAAGGGTGTGTGTGTTATTAGGTGCTTGTAGTTTTGTGTGGAGGAAGAGAGTTGTCTTTAGAGGGCACGCTGTGACTATCCCCTTGTGTTGTGAGACACAAAGGGAAACGTTCAGTGAGGTCACAGCTGGGTTTAATGATAAGTTCACAGCACCCCCTGAACAGTGCTTTAGACCTCACTGGGAGTAATTATCGATTCGGCAGGTGTCTACTGCCTCCTCCTGCAGAGGAGGATAATTTATTTTTCATTTAGCATTTGATGGAGTGAAAAAATGTACGGAGCACGACACGTTTATCTGGACAGTATCCACGTGCCAGGAGATGCAAGGAAAGGATAAATTAAGTCATTCAATTGTTGATAACATCTCACCTTGCAAAACTGACAATGAAAAATATGAGGAAGGAAAAAATCTTCTAACGATGATGCACACTAAAAGTGCACGAAGAGGATTTTAAAAATAAAAACGAGAATATTGCTTACATATTGTATTGCGAAACTAACAGAATGAAAAATGAGCGAAAAAAACAACAACGAGGAAAAAACTTAAAGCGCAAGATTCTTAGTGAATAAAGAAAAATCTCATGATGGAGTATGGAAAGATTAATTAATAAAACGGAAGCGTGCACAAAGCGAGTGTACGATAAACTAGAGGAGAAAGAAAAAAAAAGACAATACTATAAATAACGTTCATAAAACAAATCCAGACAACGTCCACACCTAATATATGAGATTAATATCGCGCTCACCACTGAACTGTCGCGCCGTTCAAAACCTGCTTTGCATTCTACCCAGTCATAAAAAATATGATAGTTTGAACATTTTGCTCTCACGCGCCTGTTACCCTCCGCCACCGCATTGATGGTTAACTCAGTGGTATCATCCTCTACTGTCAACTGGTGGGCTGAGACTAGTATTCCGCTCAGATCGCGAAGGATTTTCACTGATAAACGAGCAGTTACTCTTCTCCTTATGGAAGAGAATGGAAGTGTGATGTGTGAGAGCTCTCAGCCTCACACACACACCGGAATACCCACGCACAGCAGCTCCACACACGGCACTCACACAAGACCAAGGAGTTGACGTGAACAAAACAAAACACTCCTCCCTTTCCTCGAACTAAACACAACACTCCTCAATTTACTCGAACAAAACACAACACTCCTCACTTTACTCTAACAAAACACAACACTCCTCGCTTTATTCGAACAAAACACAACACTCCTCGCTTTACTCTTTGCCTCAGATCTTGCCTCAGACAACAATGCAGAGTAAATTAATACTCGTTTTGCCACCATCTGTCACCGGTTCCCTTCTCTTGACACTTACGGCTTCCCAGTTTACCTCCCCTTCCCTCAGTGCAATACAAACTGAAATAGGCACAACCTTCGCCGCCTTGAACGCACACGCCTCATTACGTCCCTCGGCCACCCTGAGACACACTACACTCCCTCCTCGAAAGTCTCAAGATTCTCGCGCGCACCATCTAAGACCCGGTAGTCCTTCAGTCAAATATTTCAAACCCGGACTTGCAATCATCAACCCTTCACTGTCACTGCCTCATGTCTGGTGGGCGCGGAGTGAAGGTACTCCCCTGGCTGATCACTCTCCCAGCAGACATACCACAGTTAAATGTGATAACGTCTGTCTGTAACCGCTACTCCACTACGTATTTAATAAGTTTTTAAAAGCCTGCAGGACCAATGATGAACAAAATGAGTATTATAATGACATGATGTATCTATGAGACAGAAAAAGGTTCTCGCGCCACAATACCACATCACATTACGATTACTATATTTCTTTGTAATCTCTCAAACGTTATCAATTAGACACACGGAATAGTTATCTTATTTATGACAGTGCAGCGGTCGAAACTGATGAGCGGTATTACTTTTCAACTCAGAATATGGTGTTGACTGCGAGAACGACAAGTCCGTGACGATTTTCAGTCCGTCACGTCGAGTCTGGAAGGAAACATAAAAGTAAGTAACGCCAACAGTAACCAGCACTGCTCCTGATATCGTCACCTTCCAGAACACCCTGAACCATCAACGGAATCCCTTCTAGCCACATCACCCTCACTGGGACAGTAATGAACAACAAACCAGTGGCCACTGAAAGCACCCCAAGCCGCGTCGTCACACAGGCCAGAACACCTTCAGGGTCTCGAGATCGCAGACTCCTAACCGCCGCGGAAGACACAATAGAACTTGAAAGACCCAGAATGACGCCGCCGGAACTTAACTATCTCTTGCGGAGGCTGAAATGTCTGGTTCGCCTCACACACGTACTGGGGAGTCCTGTTTGATCTTACCAATGCCACAAACGTCCAATTCCGTTTAAAAAATAAATATAACAAGGAAACAAATAGAACAGTGGATAAATTTTGGATAAGAGAAGAGAAAAGGAAAGAAGAAAGCAGAAGACCCAGACAGTGAGAAGAAACACGTCAAGGAGTGCCGTTTCCAATGCAACACTCCCGACCAACAAATCAACTCACCTAAACCGCATAGCCACCATGTTGATCGGATGTGTGTCAAGCCCATTCTGTTCCTTCTGTCCACTTTCTGACATAAAATCTGCAATCTCTAAATTCCCTAAATAACTGCTTGACTCCATTCGTTGAAGCATCACACTTTTTTTATTTTTATTTTCTTATACTTTTACATTTATTTTGAGAAATTTGCATGCATTGGATTGCTTTGAGCGCTAATGAGTAGTTTCTAGTCTAATGATTGGCTAACTAATTAATAAACCGGCTGTTATTTTTTCTAATTATAATGAATAACACACACACACACACACACACACACACACACACACACACACACACACACACACACACACACACACACACACACACACCAGCAAAGCAAGGAAAATATAAAAAAAAGTAGGAGGAGAAAGGGCAGATGCAAACAAAGTTGATATA
>NC_087171.1:4620766-4638266 GCF_035594125.1 Scylla paramamosain | reverse complement strand
ACATCCTCAAATTCTTTCTTCGTTCTTCTCTTCCTTCTTATCTCGCATTCTTGTTTTCTTACTTCCTAATTCTTTTCGTTAATTTCCTCTCTCTCTCTCTCTCTCTCTCTCTCTCTCTCTCTCTCTCTCTCTCTCTCTCTCTCTCTCTCTCTCTCTGTGATATTAAGACAACTCAAGAAGCCCAGGCAGGTATGTGATCAACGTAATGATATGAAGTTAATGAAGCAGGTATTAATCAAAGCAGGTGTAAGGTGTACCAGGTGTTGTCTTCACACAGGTGACAGACAGGGCTGGTGTTTCAACTCCGCCTGGTGTTCTTTTCCCTTCTCTCTTCCTTTTTATTCCACTTTATTTCTTTTTAATACTTTTTAAAACTTTTGGTGCGTCCAGAATTCGTGATGGCATGACATCGCTCTGCCTGACAAGGGATGGTGTTGAAATAGAGAGAAAAAAAAAAAAAAAAAACAGAGGAAAAGATTAAACAAAACGGGAAAGGGTTGGGTGGTATATGGTTACGTATGATGTTTGAAACTGTCCATACGTGGTGATATGTTGGTTAGCAGTTTTATTCAATTTCCGGTCTCCCTCTTGCTTTTCATATTGCTCGCTGAAAACCGACTAAACGTGGGAACCAAGGATCGCCCTCTGTTATCATTCCTACAGAGAAACAAGTTGGTCTTAGCTATACTACTCATCTTTGTCTAGTTTACAGATAGATAGACAAATAGACAGATGGACAGATAGATAGATAGGTGGTAGTAGTAGTAGTGGTAGTAGCAGTAGCAGTAGTAGTAGCAACAGCAGTTGTAATATAAGAACACAGGGAAGCCGTTAGCCTTACATGAGACAGTTCCTGTATAAAACATAAATACACAGGCACATCTATTTTCCCAACCAAATTTATCCTTTTCACATCACTCTCAATCGCAGGTGCACTGAAAGGCGGAGTAACATCCTAAGGCCATCCCATGAAGAACTTCACAAGGAGATCGATTAGAACCTAAGGAGGTAAGAAAATAACGGAAGCCAGTACAACTACACACGTTGGTTTCTGTACACATATCCACTTGTTATTTCTACCTTTGAATTTACCTATTATTCTTTTGAAGCCCCTTATTAATTTTGCACTCTGTTTGAGAACCCGTTTCTTCGTATTTCTTTTTTAAAATCGAACTGTATCAAACTTGAACCTTGTTACTTCTAGTCTTATTCTGATTACTGACACTAAGGGTTTGTTTATATCACCCTTGTCAGGTCCCGTACGTCACTTAATTTCGTCTGTCAGGTCCCCTCTTAATCTATGTAAATTTAAAGGCTTTAATCTCCTCTCGTGAAGAATATTTCTCATCCCCTCTAACTTTTTGGTCATCTTCCTATGTATTGACTTCAACAGGCTACACTCGTCCTGTATTATGCATTAGGTGAGGTGTGGCTAACGCCAAATATAATTATAATATTAGTTAGGAATTTCTACTTTCGACGTTCCTGAAGATGCATTTTAAATCACGACCAGTCTTCAATTCTTGCCTCTATACATTTTTTTTTCTAACGAAGATCTGAGATAACCATAACTCCTAAATCTTTTTTCGTTTTCTGATTTCACCAAAGCCACGCACTCTATTGTGTAACCTTTTGTGTAGATCTCCTATAATTACGGTAAGTATTTGTGCACTTGCTAATATTAAAGTAACGATTTATCTCCTTTCTTAAAGATGGGCACTACATTCGCTTGCCTCCACATCACCGCCACCTCTCCTGAATCTATTGTATTTCCTAAAGATAGCAGCCAGCGGCTTATTAATAACGTCCTTGCATTCTTTTAGTTACTCTGGTCCTGGTGAATTAAACTTCTTCAGCCTATTTATGAGAATATGTACCAGCTTATCGTTATCCTCTACTCTGAAAATTTGTTCACTTTCCAGCATTACTTGCATATGTTCCTGAATGAAAGCAGTTCGGAAATAGTCACCTAACCAACTCCATACCATACGCTCTTAATTGACAGTTTACTGTTTGTTCTGGAAACCTGAAAACAACTCCTTTGTGTCTGTCTTCGTCTGGGCAGCTGCCTCGATCTTGTTCTTAGCTCAGTAACTCTTAACTTTCCTATCCGTCGTATTACACCTGTTGCCCTTGAATCGTCCTGTCCTGAGTTACCCTTTCACTGGGATATGCAACAATTCACAGCAATGATGGCAGTGAAATCTTTATAAGCATGGACAAAAATAAAACAGGGAATCAAAAGAATAATTTAGCAATTTCTACCCAGAATAACGCTTAAAAGTGGATGTAGAGCGAGAAGAAATGTCTCAGGGATAATTTGTTTTGAAAGCAGCTACACTGAGGTCACGAGGCACCACCAGTACGATGGAAGGACAAGACAGGAAGGTAAACTGATTGCAAACACGAACAAGACCAAAGGAACACACATGAGCAGCACAGATCACGAGGGGAGCAAACATGTGAAGCTCAATTAGGAGGATCAGACAGTAATTCACCACTGGCTCTTCAGTTTAATTCTGGATCAGCTGCTGAAAGGCCCATATAGCGCGCTAGATTACGAGTATTATGTATGGTCCTGCTGAGTACAGAGGCAAGGTGGCGTGGTGGCGACTGAGGCAGCGAGGCGTGAGAGGTGAATCAGGCGGTGGTGAAGAGAAGAGAAGAGAAGAGAAGAGAAGAGAAGAGAAGAGAAGAGAAGAGAAGAGAAGAGAAAATAAGAAAGAATAGAAAAAAAGAAATTACCTGAGATGAGATGGGTTTATAGCACATTGTTTTCCACCATATGCCCTCTCTCTCTCTCTCTCTCTCTCTCTCTCTCTCTCTCTCTCTCTCTCTCTCTCTCTCTCTCTCTCTCTCTCTCTCTAGTGATGTAATAAAGGCCGCTATGTTGTTGATGTCTTACCTCCACTTTCTCTCTCTCTCTCTCTCTCTCTCTCTCTCTCTCTCTCTCTCTCTCTCTCTCTCTCTCTCTCTCTCTCTCTATTCTTTTCGTACCCTTCGGCTTTATTTTTCTGTTTCCAATTTCTTTCTCTTTTGTCGTCGTTGTCGTTGTCGTTGTAGTTGTTGTTGTTCTTGTTGTTATTGTTGTTGTTACTGCTGCTGCTGTTTCGTTTGTGTTGTTTCTGTTTGACACTGTGCTTCGTTTTGCTGTTGTTGTTGTTTTACAAGCGAATGTTATTGTTCTTGTCAATTTTGTTGGTGAAATTTGCTTTCTTTTCCTCTTTTTATTTTTCTCTAATTCCTTTACGACCTTTTTTTTTCCTTCCTCCTCTCCCTCCCCCTCCTCCTCCTCCTCCTCCTCCTCCTCCTCCTCCTATTTTAAGTCCAATTCATAGCAGTAGTAAATGATTATCGATTACCTTAAAACACCTAAGTAGATAATCTTGTTACCAGACGAGGGACTTTCTCTTCCCCGCTACTCCTGAGTTCCTAGGTCCCAAAATAGCTCTCTCTCTCTCTCTCTCTCTCTCTCTCTCTCTCTCTCTCTCTCTTCTGCTAGCCCTCCTCCCCTTCCTCCTACTGCTACTCCTTCTCCTTCGTTTTTTTTTTTATCTTTCCTCATCATCTTCACCTGCTTTCCTTCGCTTCCGTTCTCCTCCTCCTCCTTCTCCTCCTTGTTCTTCTGCTCGTCATCATCATTATCACTTTCTTTTTCCTCCAATTCCATCTCTTTCTCCTCATCCTTCTTCTTCTTCTCTTTTTTCTCTTTCTTTCTCCTCCTCCTCCTCCTTAAGGTTTTAATTTTCTTATTTTCCCTCTCCGCTTATTCTTCTTCGTCTATGTCCTTCCTCTTTCTTCTCCTTCTTTCTCCTTCTCCTCTTCTGCTCCCTCCTCACGTCTTCCCCGTCCTCTCTAGTCCACAAAAACAGCTACACACGGCCATGCCCTATCTAGTCATCCCCGTCTTGGCCGTGATTGATCCGTGGTTGTTCCCTCCTTCTTGTTCCTCTTTTACTGAGAAGGTGGAACAAACTACTCTCCCTTTTAACAATCTTTCCTTTCCTGTCCGCTGGAAATACTTTCAAGTGCAGCTTTTCAGATGATGGTGGAAAATTTATTGCAATCACCGTGAACGACTTTTTAGGAGTTCGTGATGGTTTGGTAATATTTTCACAGGGAGTCATCGTCCTCTTCTTCCTTCTCCTCCTTTCTATGTGGATGACGACGTAAAAAGGTTGGGTCTTGACATACATAACACTCTCCTTCCTTCCTCTTACGTTTCAAAGCTTTTTTTTTTTACTTATATTCTATCATTTTTTTTAATCTCCGTTCCTCTATGTATTTTTCTTTCTATATTGAAAAATACTAAAATATTGATTATGAAACGCCCTCTCTCTCTCTCTCTCTCTCTCTCTCTCTCTCTCTCTCTCTCTCTCTCTCTCTCTCTCTCTCTCTCTTTCACATCTTACCCTCCTTCCCAATCAGTATAATAACATTACCTTACTTGACCCGATTCCTTCCCTTCCCTGCACAGTTTTCCATTCTATATGGAAGAAGAGGCGCTAAATCTTTTATTCCCGATCACCATAACATCTTCCCTCTTCCCTCTCGTCCCAAAGTAAGTAATCCTTGAACCTTCTCTCTACTCACCATAATTATATTCTTATCCTCCTTCATTTATTCCTTTCCCTACACACTTTTGCTTTCTATATGGAAGAGATAAAAATTGTGAATCGTCGACTACCAAACGCTCGCTCTCCTTCCTTCTCCCTCACCTTAAAGAGAATTATTTCTTACCTGCACTTCCTTTCAATTCAGCGCATTGGGTTTCTTATCCTCCTCCCTCGTGCATTTCTTTTCTATATGGAAGAAGAGGTAAAAGTTTCATTCTTGACTAGTTAATGCTCCTCTTATCCTTCCTAATTTCCAGTGAATTATTCATATACTTCCTTTTTCATTTCGCACACTTCTCTTACCCTCCCTCATTCGTTTTCTATGCATGGACGCAAAAATGTCAGTTCTTGACGAGCAAATACCTTCTTCTTCTTCTTCTTCTTCTTCCTCCTCTTTCTTCTCTATCCCCCGTGAATTATCGTTACACCTCATTTATATTCAGTAGAGTGATGTTCTTATCCTCCCATTACTCATTCCCCTGTACACTTGCATTTCTATGAGGGAAAGACATACAATAACTAATGCCTTCCTAACAAACACCCCTATTCCTCACCCCCGTTCCCTCCCTTCCCTCTCTCCCTCATCTCGAAGTGAATCAATCTTGCACTTCCTTTCCATTCAGGCCATTCACTACAATGATTTTCTTATCCTCCCTCATTCATTCTCCCTCTGCTCATTTTTCTTCCCCTTTCCCCGCATTACTCTTCCTTACTGCGACTGGAGGCTGCAGCAGGTACAAGGGGAAGGTGGGGGGAGAGGGTGGTGGACGGTGCGCAGGGTGGCCGAGGATAAGAAAGACGTAAGGTACCGGTGAAGAATCTGAGACAGCGGCCAAGGAAGGAAGGAGGGAAAGAGAGGGAGAGGAAAGAGAGGAAAAAGTAAGTAAAGCTATGAGATGGTGAAATGAAGGAGAGCTAAAAGGGATGAAGAAGTGAAATACGAAAGGAGAGGTAATAGAAATGTGTGTGTGAGAGAGAGAGAGAGAGAGAGAGAGAGAGAGAGAGAGAGAGAGAGAGAGAGAGAGAGAGAGAGAGAGAGAGAGAGAGAGAGAGAGAGAGAGAGAGAGAGAGAGAATGGAACTGAGGAACTGAAGAAAACAAGAACGCAAGGAAAGAAGGAAGAGAAAGAGGGAAGAAGGATGGAAGAAGGCAAAGAGAGGGAGGAAAAGAACAAAGGGCTCAACTTGACTGTGTCCAGCATAGGGTAGGTTACTGAGGGTCCGATGCCTTGTGTTGGGCGGCCTGTATTCTGAAACAATTCTACCTGCACTTCCACAACATTCAAAGCCTCTAGTTGAAGTTAAACGGGTTTTTAAGGATGTTTTTATTGCTCTAGTGATAGATTAAGAAGGTTTGCATATTATTAACAGGACAAACACTCTTGAAAACCTGCCTAATTACCTCTGTGGCCTTGGAAAATAGTCGTGGTGAGATAGCAAGGCGTTTCTGAATACGGCCCTTAGTAAGCCTGTCAGAGCAAGCCTGAGGTGGCGAGCTCTGTACAGTACACCGCCTCACCTTCTCACCTACTGCACGCTGATAAGTAAAGACGATGCTACTCCAAAGTATTTCCTCTATCCCAGCTGGCCAGTAAGAATCAAACAGGAGACAAAGACAGGTAAAGGAACAGTGAGGGGAAAGGCAATAAAGTATAAACGAAAGCAAGACTGAGAAAAAATGAAAGGGAAGAAGGAAATATGGAGATGTAGGAGGAGGGAGAGAAAGAAAAGTGAACGGAGGGAGAAAGGAATAATGAAACGACGTATAGAAGGAGGGAGGTGGTAAGAAATGAAGAGAAGGAAAGAATAAAGTAAGAAAGGTCGGAAGAAAAATGAAGGAAGAATGATGAAGGGAAGAATGAGGGAAGAATGATGAAAGAAAAGAAGAAAAAGGAACGAAAGGAAGAATGAATGAAAGGAGCAGAAGGAAAAAAAAGGTATGAAGAGAAGTAGAATAAGAGGGCAATTATGAATAAATGAACTATGGAAGGAAGAAGGAAGAAAGGAAGTAAAGGAAGTAAAGGAAGGAAGGAAGGAAGGAAGGAAGGAAGGAAGGAAGGAAGGAAGGAAGGAAGGAAGGAAGGAAGAATGAATGGATGGAAGACAGGAAGGAAAGATATATGAGGAAGGGAAGAGCAGAGGGAAGAAATAGAATACTAAACAAACTCTTGATAAAAAGGTGGTGTAAATAGAAAGAAAGAAAGAAAGAAAGAAAGAAAGAAAAAGAATGAAAACGAATGAACGAGCGAATAAAAAAAGTAAAAACCCTAGAAAGACTCACAAAGGACATAAAGAAGGAAAGAATTCATGAAAGGAAGAAAAAAAGAGAGAAACGAAAAGGTGGGAGGGAATAAAAGCAGCCTCCAAGAAGGGCAAACAGACAACACAAAGCCTATGCTAACACGGGGTACTAAAACTTAATCTCATCACAACACGCGCCAGAAACGACGACGATGGAGGTAAGCGACGGGAGGAGACGAGGAGCCAGGGGAAAAACAGAGAGAACGAAGACGACGTGGAGGAGGAGAACGGGGATGACGACAGAAATAACGAAGACCAAAATGGAAAAAAAAAGAAGACGAGGACGAAGAGGAGAGGAGACAGAGGAAGACAGAAGATGAGGATGATGAGGAAAGGAGACACGGAAGATGAAAATGGAGAAGAGTGACAGAAAAAGACGAAGCCAAAGAGAAGGAGGAGGAGGAAGGGGAGGAGGAGGAGGAGGATTACAAAGGATTACAACAGATCCCCAGGTCCTAGCTAGGCTGCTTGATTTCACTCCTCTTCACTAGTTACTTGTATTAGAGAGAGGGAAACAACAACAGGAGCAGGAGGAGGAGGAACGAGGCGTAAAGAATACAAGGAGAGGCGCCATGACAGGCATCGAGTGTGGGCGCCTCCCTATTCACACGCCCGACGCCTCCATCGTCTGAACTTCTCTCTGTGCACAAGTCTTCGGTGTTTCTGTCACGAGTTTCCTTTATGTGTAGTAATACAGAAGACTGCTGTTCAATCAGCGCATTAGTAATTTGTTTTATGAAGCTGTCCAATACGTCATATGAAGAAAAAAAGGTTCAGTTCGATAATTGCTAAGTACAAACATAACTGCCAGTTGAGAACGAGATTCGAAGTCTGCCGCAGAAAGCCTGATGTACTCAAAGGTCGATGAATATGCTGAACGTAAGCTGCCTCACCACGATAAAGTCTTGAATAATGTCCTTAATACTTTTATTATCTATAGTACTTAGCGTGTTCATTTCTTCTGTCGCGGCTCACCTCAAGGCGGCTCACTTAAAGGCGGCTCCCCTCAAGTTCACTCATCTCAAGGATTAGGATCAAACTTAGAAGTATCACAAGTAATATATCTGCTTATTTTTTTACCGGTAAGGAGTACACGTACTTTACATGATGTATGCATTAAGTAACTAGATTAGAGGTGTAGTGTTTAGCACTGATAAATACAGTCACTGGTACCTGTCCAAACTAACAGAGTCTGAAGCAAGACACGCCGGGCGGTGGTGCAGCCCAGGCACGCCGCGCACACGCCGTAAAAAGCGATATTGTTGACGTGGCCAAACATGTTCAGTGGATCATTCCGGCACGCCCCGCATCACCCTCCCAAGGCGCCTCGCCCCTCATGGTGCTCCAAATTTAATTCAACTGAAATTCAAAATGGCTGAATATGGAGTCAGATCTTGTTTATAGTATAACAGGTAGAAACAACACCAAGATTTCAAAGGGAGGAAAAGACAGAAAGCCTCAAACGTGTTTGAAGGCATTTTATTGCTGCAGTGCCTTTGTGGAAAGCTTACGGATCAAAAGACGTTGAGAAGGGTTTGGGTTGGGAGTTATGTCTCAAGGTATGCACAGACGCCACCTGGCATAGCTGGCTTATTGGGCGTAGCCTGACTTGCGAAAACCCCTGGAATGTTGTTGGAAAACCAAGAGAAAACGCTTGGTTTCTCAACAGCACAAATGGAGACACGAGTATTCTGGTGTGCAGACAACAGTGTGCGTGGTAAACCTACCGCCGTACGTAGCGGCCCTTGAGGCCTGGTGTGGTGTAGGACGGTAGTTTTTCTTGTCGCCTATTTCCCCCATCCCGAAGGACTTTAGAAGAGGACGAAGAGGACACGGGGATAGAAAAGTAGGAGGACGAGAAGACTAGAAAAAAGAAGTGAGATAGATGGGAAGGTAGGGATGAACTGAGGGGATAAAAGGGAGGGAAGGTGAGGAGAGAAGCGGGAACAAAGGGGAGATATGAGAAGAGAGAGGATAGGGTTGCAAGGCAAGGGGACAAGGGGAGCCGAGGATGCTAATGTTGTCAGAATGTTCCTTAGAGGGTGAAACTCTATCCCAGAGAGAGAGAGAGAGAGAGAGAGAGAGAGAGAGAGAGAGAGAGAGAGAGAGAGAGAGAGAGAGAGAGAGAGAGAGACAGCTCGTGCAGTAAGCCATGAAAAGATGTAATAAAAGAAATATAGTAGCAGTAGAAGCAAGGGGAGGAGGAGGAAGAGGAGGAGGAGGAGGAGGAGGAGGAGGAGGAGGAGGAGGAGGAGGAGGAGGAGGAGGAGGAGGAGGAGGAGGAGGAGGAGGAGGAGGAATAGAACGTGGAGGAAGGAAAGGAAGAGAGAGAAAAACAAACAATACGAAAGATGAGAAAGAAAAACGGAAGAAAACACAGAAGGAGAAAGAACACGAAAAAAAAAAAACGGACAAAAATATGATAGAAGGTAGAAATTTATTACAAGATTACAAGAGGTATACATTTACTACAAAGGCGGTGAAGGTAGGACGGGAGGGAAGGAGGGTGGGCGAAGGAAGATAAAGGAGGCGAGGGAGTGAAGGATGGATCTATGTAGGAGAGTAAAGTTGTTGGGAAGGAAGGAGTGCGGTAAGGGGATGGTAGAGTGATGGGAGAGGGATGGGAGAGGGGAAGAGGAAGGGAGGGAAGAAGGAAAGTAAGAGAAGCAAGGGGGCCATAACTTTGAAGGAGACGAAGCCTAAAGTACTGAAACTTGTGGCTGATACTATGCTTCTCTCTCTCTCTCTCTCTCTCTCTCTCTCTCTCTCTCTCTCTCTCTCTCTCTCTCTCTCTGGAATAATGGATATGCCTGAAATAATAATGACTACAAGAGTATTTTCAACAATTCTTTTTGTCTTCCATCTATTTCCTGCCTAAAATCATTGCAAACTATGAGAGAGAGAGAGAGAGAGAGAGAGAGAGAGAGAGAGAGAGAGAGAGAGAGAGAGAGAGAGAGAGAGAGAGAGAGAGAGAGAGAGAGAGAGAGAGAGAATTCCATGCCTAAATGTCAAAATGATAATAATCTCATCTAAACCACTGTTACTACTCTCTCTCTCTCTCTCTCTCTCTCTCTCTCTCTCTCTCTCTCTCTCTCTCTCTCTCTCTCTCTCTCCTATTAACTCTTGCTTATCCTTCTTTTCATCAGTCTTGCAAACCTAACATTTCTCTTATATACTCCTTGATCTCGTTTCTCCTTTTCCCAATATTCGAAATCTTCCTTCGTTCCTCGTTAACGACTTCCTGTTTATATTCTCTCTCTCTCTCTCTCTCTCTCTCTCTCTCTCTCTCTCTCTCTCTCTCTCTCTCTCTCTCTCTCTCTCTCTCTCTCATGTATTTGCAATATTCCGTAGCCTTTCAAGATTTCACGTCATGTTCGTCTTGCTAATTCTTTTGACTTTCTTTTCTCCTCTTGCTCAGATCTTCTTTTTCTTGCTCTTTTGCGATCTAAATTTTCTTTTTTTCCCTCTGTCTTTTTCTTTTCTCCGCAGCAAAAAGCAATACTCTTTAGCTTTCCCTCACGTCTGGTCCTCATATATTTTTTTCTTAACATCCCTGTCTTTTCTCCTTCTAATCCTAACTTTTTCTTAATCTTTTCCTCCTTTCTTTTACGCTCTAACTCTTTTTTTCTTTTCTCCCCACTGTCTCTCCCTTTCTTTCCCCCCTTCCCTGCCTCTCCCTCTCGACAGCAAAACAATACTCGCGTCCCAGGAGTGGAAACGTGTGCGAGGAAATGAAGACAATCACGGAAAACTCAACAAGAACTCATGCGCTATCCTGAAGAGCTCAATTTGTGTTCACTTCCAGGCGCCTCTTGGAGTAAATTAAGCCTTCCTCCTTCCTCTTCCTTCGTCCTTTTTCTCTTCTCTCTTCACTCCTCCTCCTCCTCCTCCTCCTCCTCCTCCTCCTCCTCCTCCTCCTCCTGCTCCTGCTCTCCACAAATCCCCAGAGTGCCAAATTAATGCCCCGCTTGAGGGCCACTTACTGGGTCCAGCGCTCAACAAAGGCCTCGGGGATTTTGACAGGATTCAGGAGGACCCGGTACCCTCTCTCTCTCTCTCTCTCTCTCTCTCTCTCTCTCTCTCTCTCTCTCTCTCTCTCTCTCTCTCTCTCTCTCTCTCTGTGTGTGTGTGTGTGTGTGTGTGTGTGTGTGTGTGTGTGTGTGTGTGTGTGTGTGTGTGTGTGTGTGTGCACATACGTATCTGTTTATCCATTTAGCTAATCTATCTATCTAACGGTCTATCTATCTATTTATCTAGCGGTTGATCTATCTATCTGTCTATCTACCCATCTATCTATATATTCATCCAATTTCGTTTTTAATTATGATAAAGCGACTTTCTAATATTGTCAACCAAGGAAGGCATCAGTAATACACATTTACATTTGTATCTACCACCTTCTCGCAATCACACACACACACACACACACACACACACACACACACACACACACACACACACACACACACAGGTACCCCCTCCCCCACACCCACACATTTCTCACCTTAAGTGGTAGTTTCTTCCACTTTGCGCGTCGCTTCAGGTATCGCTTCTCAAAGTTGGTGTCCCAGAACTCCTTCCCTCTCATCCACGCGGGCTGCGGAGGGGAGAGAGAGAGAGAACCTGGATTAGCTGACATAAAAATACAGATACATAATTAGATAACAGATAAATCATTCATTGAGCACAAACATTACAATACCAAATTCATTACACAAGTACTTATGCTTATAAAAAGGAAGAAGAGAAGGGAAGAGAGAAATATGGAAGGGAGGAGGAGGAGAGGAAGAGGGAGAGACGATAAAAACTTTGATCAAGTGAGATAAATGAATGAGTGAGTGAATGAGTGTGCGAGTGAGTGAGTGAGTGAGAAAGAAACGAAGGGAAAGAAAGAGGTGATGAAGGGAGAGAGATGGAGGAAGGGAAGAGAATCAGTAAAAGTGAATAAGTAAAAGAACGACTGAATGAGTGAGGGAGAGAAAGGGAGAAAAGAGGGAGAGAGGAAAGGAGGGAAGAGCGAGGAAAGTAAATGAATAAGTAAGGAAGAAAGGGAGAGAGAGAGAGAGAGAGAGAGAGAGAGAGAGAGAGAGAGAGAGAGAGAGAGAGAGAGAGAGAGAGAGAGAGAGAGAGAGAGAGAGAGAGAGAGAGAGAGAGAGCTGATCAAGTAAAGGGAATGAGTGAGTGAGTAAGAGGGGAAAATACAGGTAGAGGGGTAAGCGAGGGGAAAAGTGATCAAGTGAGGGGAGAGAGGGGAGTGAGTGAGGAAGGAAGGGAGGGCGGGCCGGTGGGAGGGAAGGGTGCGTGAGAGGTATGAGAGAGAGAGAGAGAGGAGGGGCTGAGGAGACGCGAGGGACTAGAACAAAGGGGATTTACGTAAGGGGAGCAAAAGTTCTCCTCTGGTGCAGATTTGGCGACGACCGGAGAGGATTGCACACTCGCAGGACACTCGAGGAAAATAACAGCACAGTCTCCACCACCAGACCATTTCGCCCTACCGCTGCTTTCCTTCCCCTCCTGAGTGATGCATTTATTAGACACTATGCTTCTATGTCACACGATCTTCTTGCGTTCCTAAATTTTTAAGACAGTCACTTGTGGGTTGAAGGGAACACGCTAAGTTTTCTTACAATAGAATCACTATCGCGTGCATGGACAATGAGACGCTCAGAATGGCTACTTAAGTACTCGTTTGGTAAGAGACAGCACGGCAGACTTAAGAATCGCATGGAAAGATGAGACTAGTCGTTTTGCTGTGATAGTTTAGGATAGACAGGTAGCAAATAAGGATGAATAGAGAACCATCGGATATACAGTGAAATTCTAGATGTTGATGATGATGATGATGTATTTGACTTCGCCCCCCTTTAACAGTACACGTAATCCTCAGGCTAAACAGAATCATTCTTCAAACTACAACAAGGGAACATAATATTTGCATGAAACACAAAGATTATACCCTTTTTTTTAATGTATGTAAGAAGGGTACTGGCCAAGGGAATAAAAAATCAGAAAGAAAAGGGCCCACTGAGGCGCCAGTTTCTGCTGGAAAAGGAATGAGAAAGGGAGATGGTACAGAAAAAAAAAAAAAATAATGTAAGCCACAGTCAGTGTTCTGGAAAGTAAGAATGAACACCAAATCACACACAGCTTGTAGAATGTCACAGGCAAGAACACAAAATTCCAATGAGTTTTACTAAGAGAGATGACCAATATTTTGCCTGACGCGCTTTCAACGAGATGAGTATTTTTGAAAATTACAAACACGTTTTCTTAAAAGTCTTCTTAGTAAAAATAATTACAGACAATATTAAGGTATTTTCCTCCATTTTCTTATTCACGAAGACTTGAGACACTTTCACTGAAGACGATCCAGTACAAATACACTGCACTGGTTCCTTGCTCCGTGCGAGGCGACGCCAAGAAACAGACGACTCCCTTTGTGCCCTGCGGTGCTCCTTGATGACTAGGGGATGTGACAGACACCTCATATTCCGATCAGTTTGATTAATTACTTGTCAAATTAACGTGCGGAAGAACTAAATGAGGAACGACGTCGTTACGCAACGTCTAAACTGAGAGACGATTTACCCAACCAATTATTTAACTGTCAAACGAAATGAGTAATGGACAGCAAGGGAGGCGAGGAAAATTTTCGAAGGGAGCCGCTCAACAGGTTGACAATCTGGCCTAGAAAAGAGTATTGCCGCACCGTGTTTTGACAAAGGGGCGACAAGACCCCGATGGGAAGCCAGGATTACGGTGTACATTGCTGGCGAGGGAGACAGCACGGGGAAACTGATCTAAAAGTGTATTGTGCTGCTGGCGTATTACAGTATTATTCGTATTATTCATTGCTGTTCGTTTGCAGGTCTAGAAGAGGCTATACGAGGGGAAAATATAAAATAATCTCCTTCATTCTATTCTGTCACTGTGACTGGCAACGAGTTTGTTGTTAAATGATGCAAGAGGCAGCAGCATCTCCCTCCACTGAGTCAGAGTTGAGGACGTGGAATGAGACAGCACAGCCTGCACCAGACACTACCACAGTGCTGAACTAATGATTAACAAATAAAACAACGTGGACGTGTTAGTTACCACTTTCCTCAAAAATAGAGGTAAGCACCAGAGTAAATAAAAACACGTAAAAGATATCAGAACCCAAAGTCTAATCGGATATTTTTGAGTCTGAACCTATTCCATGCACTCCTCCTCTACCCTTCACGTCAAGCTAAGGATTCATGAGCCAGACCAGAGTTAGGACGTGTACTTATTGTCTATAGAGGACGACAGAGCGTGTTTGAGATGTCATGTCCGAATTGTTTGCTGTGTGTTGCCTACCGCATGTTGAGTCATGGACACATGTCAAGCGACACACACGCATTTCCCTTTGTGTTAAGACATCTGTTCTGATAAGGATCCATCAGTGGCCTGGTTTTGAGAGCAGACTGCCGGCACATGCGGGGGCTCAAGGCTGAGGCAAAATGTTGAACACAGGGAAATTAGAGTGAATGTTACTAGACTTGACCACGACTGCACTCAGAATCATCAGTTCATTCCTTACCTCCGGCACGATCACAGGAGGCTGTTTTCTTATACAGCCTCCACACTTGCCGCCCAACCATGAAAAATAAAACCACAGCTTACACTGAGTTTTTATCAAGCCAATCAGTTGGCCAGAAGTTAGAGTTATTTCGTCAATTACGTTGAAACAAATAAATAACTATTTAGTAATTACTTGCAATTCAATATTTTATCAACAAGGTGTTCTCTTCATATTCTGCGAGAAAAATATTTATTCGAGTATGAACAAGTTTGTGATGCAAGGCAACCAAACTTTTTGTGTCCTGTTAATGGAAGGGAAGTAACACCTCTAAGTACTGAGAGAGAGAGAGAGAGAGAGAGAGAGAGAGAGAGAGAGAGAGAGAGAGAGAGAGAGAGAGAGAGAGAGAGAGAGAGAGAGAGAGAGAGAGAGAGAGAGAGAGAATGAAGGCGTACACACACACACACACACACACACACACACACACACACACACACACACACACACACACACACACACACACTGCCTTGGTCGTAGGTAGCAGCCTCACGGTGCCAACATCGCCTCGTCCCTACCTGCTGCACCGCACCTCACCGGCCAAAGTTTCAGACTCGCGGCAGTGGCCAAGTCGCGATATTTCTGTGATTTCTTCGAGAGTCTTCAAAAGTCTTGCAACACAGAGGAAGTGCTCGCCAAACGAATACAAACTTGCATCTTTCCGGACTATTCCCAGAGATTTCCGTGTATTTCCCGCGAGACCACGGCCGGCGACCGTGACCGTACACCGAGAGAGCGCGCGCGCGCGCGCACGCACGCACACACACACACACACACACACACACACACACACACACACACACACACACACACACACACACACACACAAACACACGCGCGCGCGCGCGCATGAAGCTTTATTGCATCTCTTATATACTGTGATACGTGAGTTAGAGACGAATGGATAGACAGACAGATAAATATACAGATACGTAAATAAAGAGATAGAGATAGATAGACAGATATAAAGATAGGTGGATATATAGACAAATAGATACATATACAAAAAGATGGACAGAAATACAGAGAAACAAAATAAGGAAAATACTTATATATGGTTTCCATATCTCTCTCTCTCTCTCTCTCTCTCTCTCTCTCTCTCTCTCTCTCTCTCTCTCTCTCTCTCTCTCTCTCTCTCTCTCTCTCTTAATATATTACAATCAGCTTATTCAATCCTCTCTTTCCTTTTCACCAGCAGGCGCCACATAACCCCGTGGAGACAGCGCCTTAAATCAATCACTCAATCTCACATTCTTCCTCAATTCATTTTTCTTCTCGTGCATCAAATAAGAGCTCTGAATTTTTCCTCACGTCTTTTTCTTCCAGGTGAAAAAAGCGCAGGCGTGTGTACAACTGTTCTGTTGTTAACTGTGACCTCCCAGCAGCCAACCACGCCGCCCCGAGATACAGAAATGTGGCAGGACCGCAGCGTAGAGTGAGAGAGAGAGAGAGAGAGAGAGAGAGAGAGAGAGAGAGAGAGAGAGAGAGAGAGAGAGAGAGAGAGAGAGAGAGAGAGAGAGAGAGAGAGAGAGAGAATATGTACATTCATTCTTTTATCTTTCTAATCTTATCTCTGTCTATCCACCTACTATCTATCTATCTGTCTGTCTGTGTGTCTGTATATCAATCTATGAGAGATTATGTAGGATTTAGGAGGAACAAAGCACAAAGACGCGGCACACGTTCATATATTTATTCTTGCAAACATGAAACACACACACACACACACACACACACACACACACACACACACACACACACACACACACACTGCATCCAGAAAAGTGAACACGTACAAGACACAACCATGTATAAATAAATGTACGTACAAATATACATACAACTAAATGCACATGCAACACGCGTACATGTCTACACAGTAAACACACACACTAACGCACATAAAGATAAGCAGAGGCGCAGGAAAACAAATAAACAAACAAATAAAACAGATACAAAATTCCTTTCCCTTTAGGCTTCCCTTCTTCCTTCTCTCTCTCTCTCTCTCTCTCTCTCTCTCTCTCTCTCTCTCTCTCTCTCTCTCTCTCTCTCTCTCTCTCTGAAGGTTCTCTGTCTATTCCTCCTTCTGTTTGCCTGTCCCTCACTTCCCACATTCTTTCTTTCTTTCTTTCATATTCCCTTTCCTCATCCAAATTTCCTCCGCCGTTCCCTCTTTCCTTCATTTTTCTCTCTTTCCTACTTCCCTTCCATTCCCAGCTTACAACCTTAACTCTCCTTTTCCTCTCTCTCTCTCGCTTCTTCCTTCCTTCCTTCCTTCCCTTCTCCGCTTACGAGGAAAATAACTGAAACTCATTATGTATTTCTTTTTTCTTTTATTTCCTTTTTTTTTCTTTCCCGTTGCTGCCTATTTCCTGCTGCTCTCCCCCTCCTCCCTCTCCCTCCCTTCCTCTCCCAGGAGTCAAACACGGAGGCATTCATTATAAATTCATTAATGCACAGTCTTGCCCGGGGAGGAGGACGAAAAAAAGGGACTGGGAGCTGTTCTCTTTCCCCTCTCTGTCTCTCTCTCTCTCTCTCTCTCTCTCTCTCTCTCTCTCTCTCTCTCTCTCTCTCTCTCTCTCTCTCTCTCAAGCGTTCGTGTGGCTCTAAGCTGTTCTCTTTTCCCCGTTCATGCTCTCTCTCTCTCTCTCTCTCTCTCTCTCTCTCTCTCTCTCTCTCTCTCTCTCTCTCTCTCTCTCTCTCTCTCTCTCTCTCTCTCTCTCTCTCTCTCTCTCTCTCTCTCTCTCTCTCTCTCTCTCTCTCTCTGTCTCTCTCTCTCTCTCTCTCTCTCTCTCTCTCTCTCTCTCTCTGTCTCTCTCTCTCTCTCTCTCTCTCTCTCTCTCTCTCTCTCTCTCTCTCTCTCTCTCTCTCTCTCTCTCTCTCTCTGTCTCTCTCTCTCTCTCTCTCTCTCTCTCTCTCTCTGCCTTCATCCAGCTGGTCGTCACATTACTTCCTTCTCATGCGTCCGTCAGTTTTAGATAATTTTT
>NC_087171.1:4610766-4613266 GCF_035594125.1 Scylla paramamosain | reverse complement strand
TTGAGAACTCCTCTTCCATCGTAAGCAATTTCTCTAGCACAGGTTGTCACTTCAGTAATACGTTCATTAAGACCATAAATTTTGCCAAACTACCGGGCGACCTAAGCATGGTAGGCAGCAGACGTGTTGTAACCCAAGAATCACCGAGAAGAAATGAACACGCAAGAAGGAAGAATGAGACAAGAATGAAGAAATGAAGAAATAAAGAGGGAAGTAGGAAAGTAGAAAGAATAATTCAGGGAAGAAAATGGCACGGCACATGGCACATGGAAACATGATTTATAAAAAAAAAAAAAAAAAAAACGAACTCATTCCCTTGAACCCACAAAAGCCAGTCTTAGATATTTAGAGACCCAACAAGATCGTGCACCAAAGAAGCACGACAGACGGACATAAATGGAGAAGGCTAAGTGGGGAGGCTTTCGTCCTGCAGAGGAATCCTAAAGGCTGATGATGATATACCGTGGTTATGGGGAGGCAGGTGGAATGAAATAAGCAACAACAGCGAGAGCGACAGGCGGTGACCTCATGGCTGTAGCAAGTTAGAGGGGACCAGCGGGAGCCAGCAGTCACCGCCTCCGCGTCGTCACTGTGGCACAACGCACGCTGCATGAGGCGAAAAATGTATCAATCCTTAATAAAAAAAAAAAAAGGGAATAGTGCGGCATATCGTGTTATTAACTAATATAAAGCGGCCATGGAAAATATGCAATAATAAAAGCGGACAATAAAAATGCAGCTTCCAACATGTGACGCGGGAATGTGTACGTAACTGTTATGTAAGCCGTGTTTATTGTGGCTTTAGGAGAACGCGGCCGAGAGAGAGAGAGAGAGAGAGAGAGAGAGAGAGAGAGAGAGAGAGAGAGAGAGAGAGAGAGAGAGAGAGAGAGAGAGAGAGAGAGAGAGAGAGAGAGAGAGAGAGAGAGAGAGGTTGTGGTATTTAATTTCTCGGATGCTTATGAATAAAGAGGACATAGTGAGGAAGAAAAGAAAAAAAAACACGAGAGAAAGAGCCGGAAGAGGAGAACCATGCAGTAAAAGGACGAAAATGAGGAGGAGGAGGAGGAGGAGGAGTAGAAGAAGGAGAAGGAGAAGAAGGAGAAGGAGAAGGAGGAGAAGGGGAAGGAAGAGGAGAAGGAGGAGGAGGAAGAGGAGGCTGACAAGAATGATGATGACAGCATTGACGAGAAGCATCATCACTATCATAACTCATCATTATCATCATTATTTCCATGGGACATATTTTTACACTTTCTCCTTTAATTACTAGTAAGGCACACATCCCTCCTTCCCTCCTCTCTCGCCTTCAGTAACTCTATTGTTCTTTCATATGACTGCCTCCTGACCTAGTACATTATACGAGTATCTGTCCATTCTATTCTCTCTCTCTCTCTCTCTCTCTCTCTCTCTCTCTCTCTCTCTCTCTCTCTCTCTCTCTCTCTCTCTCTCTCTCTCTCTCTCTTCTGTTACTCCCTTTAATATCGTCCCCTCCTTTATGATATCTGTCCATTATTCATCTACTCTCACCTACTCTCTCTCTCTCTCTCTCTCTCTCTCTCTCTCTCTCTCTCTATCTCTTCTGTTACTCCCTTTAATATCGTCCCCTCCTTTATGATATCTGTCCATTATTCATCTACTCTCACCTACTCTCTCTCTCTCTCTCTCTCTCTCTCGCTGTGTACCCGTCTTTTTGTGTTCCCCTCCCTCGCTCACTCTGTAACCGCCCCCCCCCCCTCTCTCTCTCTCTCTCTCTCTCTCTCTCTCTCTCTCTCTCTCTCTCTCTCTCTCTCTCTCTCTCTCTCTCTCTCTCTCTCTCTCTCTCTCTCTCTCTCTCTCTCGTTCTTCCGCCCCTGCTTCCCCGCCCCCCCCCTCTCTTTCTCTCTCTCTCTCTCTCTCTCTCTCTCTCTCTCTCTCTCTCTCTCTCTCTCTCTCTCTCTCTCCCTTTCTTTCGTTCTTCCGCCCCTGCTTCCTTCCCCCCTCCCGCCTTTCTTTGCGCCTTGAATATTAAACGGCGGGAATCAGGCTAAAGTGTGTACTATTTTGGCAGTGCAAGGAGCGTGATGCGTACTTTTGAAAATTTCATAACGAGGGGCTTCCCGGAAAACCTCTTGTGTGTGTGTGTGTGTGTGTGTGTGTGTGTGTGTGTGTGTGTGTGTGTGTGTGTGTGTGTGTGTGTGTGTGTGTGTGTGTGTGTGTGTGTGTGTGTAAAGAACCGTAGGAAATTTTTATATGTTATCGTAGTGGAAATGCATGGTAAGGCTTTAATGTATCGACTACACAATGAATATTTGAAGTACCCACGTGCACTGCTCCACTCCCTCGCCATGGTTGTGCTACGTTCTGGAAAACGCAGTCATGAAGCAAACGGTCCTACGGACAGTCCATTATATCATGTAGTCATTAGGGATGCGTTTCTGGACACCTCATGAGGAAGAAAAAAAAAAAAAAAAAACATCAGTGTCAAGCAAGCAAGAAAGATACATATATATATTAGTCTTCC
>NC_087171.1:4583266-4605766 GCF_035594125.1 Scylla paramamosain | reverse complement strand
AAAAAGGAGCTACATAATTAATTGTTTCTAGACGATGATATATGATTTTGTTGCTGCGACGCATTGTCACCACGTTCACATGTGGTCTTCTCATCGGAAGTTTTGGTACGTTTCTTTTTTTGCTCTGAAAATATACTACTCCCTTTTGCAATGCTGGCCACTGCTCGCCTCAGTCTAGCATGTCCTGGCTTTCATTCACCAGCCGACATGCTGCTCGCTATATATAGTGCGTCCCAACATTGCCCGTGTACCTCTCGCCTCCCCAATGACTGCATTGTGACAAGGATTAACCTGTAGCACGCCGCGTTCTTTGTTCTGACCACCGGCTGACGTTTGAGCTACGGCGGCACCACCACCACCGCTAACAACATCATTTCCACCGCAGCAGGGACTTATGTTTGGTCTTCAACGTTCTCGTTTTACATAAATACACATTTTTTGTTTTGTGAGGACGGTGTGACAAGTGAGCGTGCGTGGAGAAAGGAACACGGCCTGAAAAAAAATGAGAACATTATTCTTTATTAGGAGGAAACTAGTGTGGAATAAAACTTTCATTTCTCAGTCCAAGTCCCCTTCACCACTTACCCACAACTTTCATTTTGTTATGGTAGTGTGCAAGGTGCTCGCTCTCGGCTAGGTTGCAAAACCTCGCCGAGGGTAATACAAAAGCATGATGACTGCCACGCCGTGCAAACGCACAAGCGCTACCATTCAACATAAAAACAGGGTGGACACAACACTGATATCAAACTAGACTTATACACGAAAAGTGTAAAGGTATAAAACAATCTCAGATGAAAGGCTTATGAAAAAAAAAATAAAGCACTGAAATGCAATAAAACAATTACAACATATAAGTTTCATAAAGCTTCTTGGCAGTGGCTGTACAGAAATGCAGCGTGTACAACATTACGTATGGCGTACTGGCTGATCTTGTGTCATCTTCCACACACGCCACTGACAGGCTAATGGCTACAAAACAAATTTACACGATAAAGAAACCCTCTAGAAAACCCATGTCACAAGAAAAAAAAAAAAAAAAAAAAGAGTAAGAAAAACCACCTCTGGGAAGATTAACAACTCAACCGACTGACTTCAAGGGCCGCCACCAAAGTCATATGGCACCGTCTACTTACAGCAACGACCTACTATATACTTACAAAAAAACGCCTTTACACTTCTCTGGTGGGAGGAGAAAACGAGTGAGATAGGCAGCTTGTGTTTGTGTGAGGAAAACTGTGTATTTGTGAAGAAGTGTGTGTTAGCGGGCTGGTGGTGAAAAGTGGAAAGAGAGAGAGAGAGAGAGAGAGAGAGAGAGAGAGAGAGAGAGAGAGAGAGAGAGAGAGAGAGAGAGAGAGAGAGAGAGAGAGAGAGAGAGAGAGAGAGAGAGAGAGAGAGAGAGAGAGAGAGAGAGAGAGAGAGAGAGAGAGAGAGAGAGAGAGAGAGAGAGAGAGAGAGAGAGAGAGAGAGGGGGAGAAAGGGGACGGGGGGCGGTGGGAGTGGCCGGGGGTTGGGAGGGAGAGCCCCGGGATGCACCAGGCTGAATCATATCACCATGGTATCGGTCTCTGTGCAATTCAGTTCCATTCTCTTTAATCCCTGACTGTTTTTAAATCTTCTTTCTTCCACTCGTATACTCCCCCCCACCATCTCTCTCTCTCTCTCTCTCTCTCTCTCTCTCTCTCTCTCTCTCTCTCTCTCGTTATTCTATTTCCTTCCTTTCATTTTACTTCGTCTTTTTTTCTCTCGCTCTCTTGTTATTCTATTTCCTTCTTTGTTTCATTTTACTTCTCGTCTGTTTCTTTCCTCGTTCCGTATTCAGGTGAAGTCTCTCTCTCTCTCTCTCTCTCTCTCTCTCTCTCTCTCTCTCTCTCTCTCTCTCTCTCTCTCTCTCTCTCTCTCTGGTTATTTAATTTCCTTCTTTATATTTTGCTTCTCGTCTCCTGCTGCTTCTTTCTTTCTCCTCTTGTCTGTCTGGCTTTCTGTATTCAGCTGCAGCTTCTTCTTTCCTCCCCTTCTCTTGCCCAGTCCGAAGAAGGAGGGAGGGTGGAAGGGAGGGAAGCACGCCCAGGGTATTACTGCTAATCCCTCCTTCCTTCCCTCCACCGTTGTTAAGGACTCTCCCCACACTGCCAAAGGTTTATTGTCCAGCAAGGGAAGGAGGGAGGACTCTCTCTCTCTCTCTCTCTCTCTCTCTCTCTCTCTCTCTCTCTCTCTCTCTCTCTCTCTCTCTCTCTCTGATCTCAAACTCACACTTCAAAGGATAATTTCACTGTTCTCTAATTTGTCACACTTCGTTTTTTCTTTTTTAACTCTCTCTCTCTCTCTCTCTCTCTCTCTCTCTCTCTCTCTCTCTCTCTCTCTCTCTCTCTCTCTCTCTCCATCTACCTCAACATAACACGAGACACGAACACTATTTTCTTTCTAACTGATGAAAACTAACATACTCTGGAAGCTGAGCAAACTGTAGACGTCGTTGAGTCTTTTTGCCTTCTCTCTGAGGCGAGTGCGCGCGGCTTTGAAGGCTGGAATCAAGGACGCTATTTACCAACTCGGCTACCAACACACCGACGAGAAAAAAAAAAAAAAAATGTTGCCGTTTATTTTTACTTAGTTTATTTATTTATTTTTTTATTTAACTTTTTTATTTATTTATTTTTATTACCAGGCGCCCATGAATGAACTACATACACTAAACGGTTGGTTGTGCGTGACATGATACAGAAATAAAAAGTTATTTTTCTTTGTCTCTTTTTTTTTTCAGGATTGGATGCACAAAGTGTATTAATGATGAATTTACGTATTTGCTTTGTTCATTATTGTAATGGGTACATGCATCGAAGCGGAGTCAAATTGGGTAAAAACATTCGCTTTTTCTTTTTCTTTCTTTTTTTTTTTTTTTTTTTTTTTGACATGCAGGAAAAGAGAAGTCGGTGAACACAACAATGATCAGAATTCAGAAACACTTTGGTCGCTCACCATGACTATTTTCAAAGGCCACAGAGATGACTAACCAGGTTCCCAAGTGTTTCTACTATTAATAATGTAGAAATCCAGTTATTCTGTCACTAGAACCGTAGAAACACTTTTATAAACCTGTTACACATCAAATAGTGCCTTTTGAAAGTAGTGGAGGTGCGGAGAGAAGTGTTTCAGAATATGGTCCTAATCCTATGTACGATTGTGGACAGAAGTCGAGTAACCTCCAGCCTCTCTCGCTCACTGTGTTTTGCATTTCTCCTCATTAGTGAATCTCTTGACTTCCTGGTGTGATAAATGGTCCACTCTTGGCTAGTGAGAACTTAAGGCTGAGGAAGAACTCTAGGAGGAAGGACGTCTCTCTCTCTCTCTCTCTCTCTCTCTCTCTCTCTCTCTCTCTCTCTCTCTCTCTCTCTCTCTCTCTCTCTCTCTCTCTCTCTCTCTCTCTGTGTGTGTGTGTGTGTGTGTGTGTGTGTGTGTGTGTGTGTGTGTGTGTGTGTGTGTGTGTGTGTGTGTGTGTGTGTGTGTGTGTGTGTGTGTGTGTGTGTGTGTGTGTGTGTGTGTGTGTGTGCTTGGCATGACTAAATCGGTTACATTCTGCTCACGTGTTTGTTTGTCAGTACACTTTTGTTCTCTAAGTCAAGCTTTCACCATTACCACCCAACCACTCACCGTCATTACGAGCCGCCAGCGTCAGCCTCATCTCTGTATTCCCTCTGTTTCCTACATTTTTCACATTTCACTTCTCTGTCTTGGTTCTTTTTCTTTCAATGCACTTTTTTTCACTTCTATTTCTTCACGTCTGTGTATTCAGTCTGTTTCGCAAGTATTTTCACATCTTGTTTTTCTGACTCTGTTGCTTCATTTCTCTCAATCTATGTTTTTTTTTTTATTTTGCTTTTCATTTCTGTTGCTTCTCATTTCTGTATTCTGTCTGTTTTGGAAGTTTGAGCATGCTATCCATCCACATTATTCCCTGTCTGCCTTACTGGTTTCTGTTCTTTTTTCCTGTATCACGTAACACTCTTCCTTTACATATTTTAACATCAGCCTGCTTTTATGTAGTTTTCTGTCTCTGCTTACTTTCCCATTCTTACTCATTCTTTGTATAGTTTTCTGTATTTTTTTTTTCATAATAAGCGCTTCTTTAAATTTTTTTAGTCTGTTTTTTTCCGTAATAAAAGTATTTTCTATCTTTTTTTTAATACTTATTGCGCCTTACTATATATATTCTATTTGTTTGCTTTTCTCTTCATTTTATTAACTTTCCTTCACGCATCTTCAGACCGTTCTTCAGACAGAATCCGGCAGTCATGCGTACATTTAAACAGATTCCAACTCTCTATCGCAGTGAAATTATTTGTTCTATTTATGTCTTTCCTTTTTTTTTTTTTTGCTTGCTTATTTCATCCAGTCTGCCTTTATAACGACATCTTTTGGGGTCTAAAGCAATATATCTTGCAGGAGCCAGCCACAGTACAACAATCAGATGAACCCACTTCCTCCACTGGCGTTGTGAGGAGTGGGTAGTTAGTTAGTTGCTTAGTTAATTGTCAAAGGAGAACCAAAGTGTTAAATCATCAAAATACATAAGAAAATTGTACATAATACAAAATAATAATAATAATAATAATAATAATAATATAATACGTAGTGCATAAAAGAATACGTAATGCGAAACAGCGAGATACAAAACAGTGCATAACATCACAGACAAGGCACAGAGAACACAGGTGCACTGTCTCTATACTACACTGGTGTGAGATGCCGCCTCCAAGCGTCACTTCTTCCCGCCTCACCACACCGCACCGGAGAAAACAAACAAAACTTTCCTTTCCCTCTACTATTTCCGCTTCCCTACGATCTCTGGACACTTTCCGGGGAAGGAATTTCAGTCACTTTCCAAAATCAAAATCGCTGCGAATTTGGCTCTTTCACTCTTTCTCTTTTTCGTTATCGAGGAGCAGTGTGCAAGTTCTTTTTATTTTTTTTTTATTTTCTCGTCTTTCCGGTCGTAAACCCTCAGCTCTCCCATGTTCTGCTGCAGGGAGGCCGTCACCAGGTGTCCAGCCAGCAGCCTTCAGCCCCACATCTGGCCTTCGCATATATTTGTTAGGTTAGGTTAGGTATTTGTTCCCAGGCGTTAGATCGGCAAGGATCGAGAAATTGCTCCGTTATATTGGTCGGTTAGGTTAAGTTAGGTATTTGTTTCCAGGAATTAAGTGCATGATCGGCAGGAATCGAGAGTTGCTCCGTTATTGGCCGGGATTTTAGGATCGGTGTATCAGTGAAGGAAGCACACGCGCGCCCGCACACCACACGCCAGACCACAGCCCTGACGGTAAATATGTAAGGTAAGTAAACATATCGATTGGCCCCTTCAGAGAGAGAGAGAGAGAGAGAGAGAGAGAGAGAGAGAGAGAGAGAGAGAGAGAGAGAGAGAGAGAGAGAGAGAGAGAGAGAGAGAGAGAGAGAGAGAGAGAGAGAGAGAGAGAGAGAGAGAGAGAGAGAGAGAGACTACAGACTGGAGACGCCAAGTGCACATAATGATGGGAGGTAAATTTCCAAAGTGAAGCACGTGCCTCGCCTGCCTCGCCATTTTCGCCGCTTCATCCAATGTTTTATAAAGGACTTTCATATTAACGTTTAGCAGCAGCAGCCCTCGCGCCACGCCCTGCTCCCTGGAGAAAAGCACCCAGGCCAACATGCTGCTCGGGAAAAAAGAGGGGGAAAAAAAGAAAGTTTTCCTGCTTGGCTAACTGTTATGAGCAATGTTGTTACGATCTTTGTGTGTGTGTGTGTGTGTGTGTGTGTGTGTGTGTGTGTGTGTGTGTGTGTGTGTGTGTGTGTGTGTGTGTGTGTGTGTGTGTGTGTGTGTGTGTGTGTGTGTTAAAGTAAGAACACTGGGCATAAAAGGAGAGAGAGAGAGAGAGAGAGAGAGAGAGAGAGAGAGAGAGAGAGAGAGAGAGAGAGAGAGAGAGAGAGAGAGAGAGAGAGAGAGAGAGAGAGAGAGAGAGAGAGAGAGAGAGAGAGAGAGAGAGAGAAAGTTCGCATGAAATTTTGCATGCACATGTACAAAACACACACACACAAACACACACACACACACACACACACACACACACACACACACACACACACACACTGTACATCACCCACCATCCAGCAAATGCCAAATAACGCTGCGTGATCATGCACTGTTTAATAACGTAAAGAGTGCGCTTAAACTGTGCCGCTAGTGCCAATAGGTGACGGCGTTATGGTGCACAGCGGGGCGGGGAGGCTCAGGGGAGTGGTGATAGGGGACAGGAAGGGAAGGGGGAAAGTTGGGCATATAAGTGGGGGGAGGTGAAGGAAAAGAGTGAAAACTGTTACCATCGAGTCCAAAAGTGCTATTATATTATGTAGTATACTGTGTGTGTGTGTGTGTGTGTGTGTGTGTGTGTGTGTGTGTGTGTGTGTGTGTGTGTGTGTGTGTGTGTGTGTGTGTGTGTGTGTGTGTGTGTGTGTGTGGTATCTGTATCACCTCTTTCTGAATGTACGAACAAACGCCACAAACGCCACAAAGTGAATTTCATGGCTGTACATCGAATAAACATTACTATTTTTAATCACACTTCAAACTACGAACCCCAAGAGCGAGACGCGATGATAATGCGGGAAGTGGAGGGAAGCGCTTGATACTACCTTTTTTTCATTTATTTATTTATCATTTCCCTTGACATTTTAAGAACACGACATCAATTGTATGGCTAACTGTTCATCAATCAAAACCTTCAGGTGGACAAGGTAAATAAGCCCCTGCCGAGCTTCCGTCCCTTCCTCTACTCTCCTGGCCAAACACTGCCGGCGGGGATTGCGTGGATGAGAGCAGGGACCGATAAGCGAGAGAGCCAAGTGAGGACGAGGACTGGAAGGAATGTGGAGGACGTGAAGGACGAGGAACAAGAACCAAGGAAGTGAGGGAAATAAGAGAAAGGGAGAGAGAAAGAGAGAGGATAAAAAGAGCAAAAAGAAAGGAACCATCATCGTTAAGACTTCAAACACATAAATTCTAATAAGCCAACTCAACAGGAACGTTCATATTTCTTTCCTCTCTCTCTCTCTCTCTCTCTCTCTCTCTCTCTCTCTCTCTCTCTCTCTCTCTCTCTCTCTCTCTCTCTCTCTCTCTCTCCCCACACACACACACACACACACTAACACAGACTTTATTTATTCATCTGACAAAAAAAAAAACTTCCCCCACACCACAGGCTTCTATTAATCAACCTGTTTTGTACACGACACTCACCTCGTCTCTATTAAAAAAAAAAAGGACATGAGAAGGATGCCACGATACGTATATTTTCAACATTTTTTTTTCACTAATACGTTGCAGCTGGGAACGTGTAGGGGCTGGAAAAGTGACAGGGGAGAGAGAGAGAGAGAGAGAGAGAGAGAGAGAGAGAGAGAGAGAGAGAGAGAGAGAGAGAGAGAGAGAGAGAGAGAGAGAGAGAGAGAGAGAGAGAGGTACTAAAATAAAAAAATAAAAAACAGGACATTTTTTTCAACTGCTTTCCCATACGTATCTACATGATGTGATGATAAGCACCTAGATCTCATAAGCAAGGTCTAGTCTAGCGGGTTCGAGTCCCCATCCTGATAGCAACACTGTGCACTGGCATCCTGTCACTGTGTAGCTGCTGTTCACCTACGGGAGACACAAAACAGCTACGGGACGGAAGGTGAGGAGATATGGCCTTATAACGCTGGAACTTTGACTAAGCCAGCGTGGTGCAGTACGTGGCTTACCCCTGCCTGGCCACTGTTGGGTAGATCTATCCCCTGCAGAAGCCGATAAAAGGAATAAATAAAACAGCCTACATTTTGCGTCATAACAGAGGAACACGACATAACCAATATATTTACGGGAAGAAAAGAGGGAAGATAAAAAGAAGAAACGAAAAACAAACAAAAAAAAAATACACACAAGCCACAACAGAAAGATAAAGAAAATACTATACATAGAGAGAGAGAGAGAGAGAGAGAGAGAGAGAGAGAGAGAGAGAGAGAGAGAGAGAGAGAGAGAGAGAGAGAGAGAGAGAGAGAGAGAGAGAGAGAGAGAGAGAGAGAGAGAGAGAGAGAGAGAGATGTAAGCCACCGCAAAAAGATATATAGCCATGAAATAAAAAGGACGAGGCCAGGAAGACAGAGCACCCCTCGTCACTGGCAGCCATGCATCTTCTTAGCCCCGTGGTGGGCGGCGAGGCGGGCAGGTGGCGGAGGCATCCCGCGGCCACAGGCTCCTGGCGGCCGTAACGTGCGACACAGACCTGCTTGTATTTGTCTTGTGCTGAGTTACGGCCGTCGTCACGAAGAGAGAGAGAGAGAGAGAGAGAGAGAGAGAGAGAGAGAGAGAGAGAGAGAGAGAGAGAGAGAGAGAGAGAGTTACTGTTGTTATCTGTCCATCTGTCTTCCTGTTTTGTCTAACTGTCTAGTCATTTGTCCATCTGTCTGTCTGTCTGTTTACCTGGTTTTCTAGCAGTCTATTTATCTATCTGTGTGTCTTTCTACGTGTCAATTTATGCCTCTCTGTCTGCCTGGTTGTTTAGTTTTCCGTCTGCCTAACTGTCCCTCTCCCTCTCTCTCTCTCTCTCTCTCTCTCTCTCTCTCTCTCTCTCTCTCTCTCTCTCTGTTCAACCCCTAGACAATATTTTCCACGTCCAAAGTTATAACATATTTGGTATTCTTTTTTACTTTTTAAGCCAGTAATATTTTTCTTTACCTTATTTTACTTGTTAGGTATTCCACTCCATCTCCTCTACCTCCTCATCCTCTTTTTCCTCTTGTGCCTCCTCATTCTCTCTTTTATTCTTTTTTATCTTCCTCCTCTTCCTCGTACCCCCTTTTTCTCCTCCTCCTTCCCAGTGGCGGTCGTAAGCTGCACCATAACACAGGAGCTGCATAGGATATTTTGTTGAAAAGTGTCCGGGGCCAAAAAGGAGACAGAGATGGAAAAAGAAAAGTCTTCAAGAATAATAATAGAAAAAATAATAATAACAAGGATAAAAAAAAAAAAAAAAAAACCTGCCGGACACATTTCACAGCCACAAAGTAATAATATTCTTGCCAGTATTTATAGCGGGTCATTTTTAATGATATTATGTGTGTGCACTAGTACTTTGTTGATTAGCGCTATTGCAGTCACCGCCCTATTTCATAAGCAATTATGGTATTATGAACAGGGGATATGTGTTATGTCAATTTGTCTGTCTGTCTGTATGTCTGTCGATTTGTCGGGTCTCTCTCTCTCTCTCTCTCTCTCTCTCTCTCTCTCTCTCTCTCTCTCTCTCTCTCTCTCTCATGAGATTAAATAGATAGTTTGATGTGGTTTTTTCCAGTTTGTCTGCGGAGAGAGAGAGAGAGAGAGAGAGAGAGAGAGAGAGAGAGAGAGAGAGAGAGAGAGAGAGAGAGAGAGAGAGAGAGAGAGAGAGAGAGAGAGAGAGAGAGAGAGAGAGAGACATAAATCCAGAAAATCCTCTCCACTTTTTTCCCGTTCGTTCCGAGAGTGCAAAATACCACGCCTCCCTCTCCCTCTCCCACCACACCACTCCCTCTCCCCCACCACCCCTTCACCATATTCCCCTTAATCCCCATCCCCGTCAATGTCGCCCCTTCCCCCACACTAACTGTCCCCTCTTCGCGCCCTCACTTTCATCCCCCAGTCCCGACGAGGCAACCTGACAGACACCCTTATTTCCGGCTCCCCTTTCACCCCCCACTCTCTCTCTCTCTCTCTCTCTCTCTCTCTCTCTCTCTCTCTCTCTCTCTCTCTCTCTCTCTCTCTCTGGTTTTCCTCCCCTCTAACATTTCTCAACATTTAATCATTTTAGTCATCGTGGGACAGACCGAGTGACCGACTGGCTGGATGAATGGAAAGAATTTACGTTTTTTGACGATTTTTTGTTTTGTTTTTGGCTATTTTTTCTTTTTTTTTTTTGTTTGTTTTTGTTTTGATGGTGGCCAATCATCTCACAGTCTGTCTGAATCAGTGTCCATGTCGTTGTTGCTTCTTTCGTCTCCATTCGTGTCTAATTTTCTTTGTGCGTGTATTATTTTTCACGAGGTTGTCTTTGCCTGTCTGTCTGCTTGTTCGTCTGTCTCGTTGGCTCGCTCTCTCTCTCTCTCTCTCTCTCTCTCAACAGCAAACTGAGGAGGACGAAAGTTAAAAATCTTGGAATTTCAAGGAAGTTATTCACGCCTCGCCACTTGCGTGAGTCACTGCCAAGTCACCGCGGGGTTTCTCAGCTTTAGGTCTTGGTTTTGTGACGTTCAGAGTTTGCAAATATATAATCATACCGACGCAGAATTGAATAATTCTATTTCTTATTCTCTTGACAATACAAAAATAAGAGTTTGGATTACCTGGGCTCAAGTAGAAGTATTTTGACGAGTATTTCGAGCTATGGATCTAAGTAAAAAAGGAATATTGAGGTAAATGTAAGGTGCCGTTGTAATATCACTTCTTTCATGTTATAGTTCTGATAATTTGATCAACTATGAGGTATCAATAATGTTTTGCAGTATAAGACATGGTTCCTAACCACTTTGAAGGACGTATAACGATACTCTTTATGGACTGGCACCTTCAGGAGGCCTATGTTTCAATCTTTTTTGTTCCTCTTGGCCAGAGTCTCTCACATTGAGAAAAAAAAAACGCAACAAATATTCAGCTCTAAGTAAGTTGCAAGATTAATTTTATTAGGGTAGTTTTTCTCAGACAAAAAAAAAAAAAATGTAATATGACGTCACAAATACAGACTCAGCGGGCAACATCGACATGAGTGTGCTTGTCTCGCTGGTCGTCACGCACTACTCGAGGTTCGTCCTGCTGGGCAATAAAGCAGGGGCAATAGCAATGGTAACAATAATCTATTTATACCTACGTACCAGGCCAGCAGTCCCTCACGGGGTGGCCCAGACAAGGCACCACACACTCACACACAGTCATTCGCAATCTTAGCAGGGAGGGCTTCTGATGAAAAGGGAAACTCGTGCCCCACCGTACTACAGTGCTAATATAATAATAATAATAATAATAATAATAATAATAATAATAATAATAATAATAATAAAAATAATAATAATAATAATAATAATAATAATAATAATAGTAGTAGTAGTAGTAGTAGTAGTAGTAGTAGTAGTAGTACTAGTAGTAGTAGTAGTAGTAGTAGTAGTATAATTACTAATGATGATGTGATGATGATGATGATGATAATAGTAATAATAATAGGAATAATGATAATAATAATAATAACAACAACAACAACAACAACAACAACAACAACAACAACAACAATAGCAGCAATAAGACAAACAAAGTACCATATTTGCCATAAAGAAGAGACGCGTAAGAGCACAAAGACACATTTTCTCTCGCTCCTGAAAGGTTTCACGCACCAAGGCCAGCAAAATAACTGTGAGCACTTTGTAAAAACACGCACGGGATATAATCGGATGAAGGTCCAACACACTAATGTAACAAATCCGCAAATACTAGCAATTTACATATGTACACAAATAAATAAATAAAAAAAAAAAAAAAAAAATATATATATATATATATATATATATATATATATATATATATATATATATATATATATATATATATATATATATATATATATATATATATATATTATTTATTTTTTCCCAACAACAAACAAGGTCTAACTAACAAGGTCAGGCTAACGGGTCAAATGAAGCGATGAGTTCAACAAGGCCAGACATGCTAACAGGTCCCAGGGAACAAGGAGGAAACAAACACTTCACTCTCCACAACGCGTGTTTGAAAATTGTCGGGACTCTTCATCAAATCCCCTTAATTAAGTGTATTTGGTGACCTGTGCTGTCTGTGAATATTCTCTCTCTCTCTCTCTCTCTCTCTCTCTCTCTCTCTCTCTCTCTCTCTCTCTCTCTCTCTCCCCAAACAGCGCACGCACAAATCTCACCGCGATCCCTATCCGCCAACAAGGAATGGAGCGCCTAATGCCTCCTTAGCTAAGCGACGCCTGTTATTACTCTTTACCATTAGGACACTAAGCGCCTTCATCACATTTCCTCCTAATCAGGTAAGAAAATAAAACAAAGACCTGACAGCATTTGGTCTAATTTTGTTCACTTAAAGGCTATTCGCATGTTAGCATGTTGTTACAATTTGCATGTCACAATTCAACATCATTCAGTTTTGTGATTTGAGAATAATTTAACTTCTTAAGGGATATTCTCATCGTCGCTTTGGCACACGTGACTAAAACACAGTATATTTTCTCTCTCTCTCTCTCTCTCTCTCTCTCTCTCTCTCTCTCTCTCTCTCTCTCTCTCTCTCTCTCTCTCTCTCTCTCTCTCTCTCTCTCTCCGCGACCTGAAGCCTTTCACATACAAAGCGAGTGGCTGAGTGCCTTTACAACTTGCTCTGCGCTAGTTTGTGTACGTGTTGTTTGTGGAAAGACAATGGCGAACACTTTGCGACTGCATCCTCAGCACCAAGAGACTCGGAAAATTTGTAAAGGATAAAAAAAATAAAGCAAAATAAAAGCTTAAGAAAAAAAAAAACGAGTCTCCAACGTGCTAGCACAGTGAATAAAATAAATAAGTAAAGTCTGTTTTCAAAATAAGTATCAATTCGGATCTTAAGATGTCCCAACTTTGCTTCACTCTTGTAGCAGTTCACGCTGCGAGAGGATGAGAGTAAATAGAGGAAGGCAGTGAGGTGAGCAGTGAGGGAGACGAGGGAGTAAAGACAGGAGTTGCAGGGATCAGTAATGAAGAAGAGCAGCAGAGTCACTGGTTCATTCCTGTATTGATAAGATGAACATAGCAGAAGAAAATGGATTCAGAGTAAAACAGAAAACCATACATAAACTATTTTAAACTTTATTATTGTTGTTATTTTATTATTATTATTATTATTATTATTATTATTATTATTATTATTATTATTATTATTGTTTATTACTATTATTATTATTATTATTATTATTATTATTATTATTATTATTATTATTATTATCATATATATATATAACAATTTATCACTCGGCATGTTTACTGTAATGACGTGAAAACTTGATCTGCAAAAAGAAAACTATAATCAACGTGAAGGACGTGGTACAAATCCTTATGGTGACATTTTAATTCATTCAATACCGCTGTAAATCTACATATTTCTTACTGATGAGTTTGTCACGCAAATCTACAAATATCTTCAGCCACCTCTTGCCTTGAGTCATGGCAAAGCGCCGCGTAGAGATTTCCTCCTTTGCATCTTCAGTTGCTTCCACACTTCCTAAATCTATCTCTACATTTTATTCTTTGTCTGATCCTCGACATCCTTCCTTCAAGCAAGTGTTCTCTAGGCTCTAAAAAAGGTTCCTCATATAATATTAGAAGAAAATAATCAAACCAAGTGACGGTGAACTGACACACCACTGATGTTCTGCCACCAGCCAAATCTTAAAATGAAGCGATTCCAGAGACACAGCCTTCAAAGACTGGAAAAAAAAACAACTCTGAAAACTATAGTTTTAATTTCTTTCTCCTTTGTTTTGGAATGTTAGTTCCACACCTTTTACCTGAATTTAGCTGAACACTACGGTGGGTTTGTTACGACGTTCCGTTGATTCTGTTTGCTTTGTGAATTATGTAGATTGACAGCAGCATCAAGAATAGCGCTGCTGGCGACAGTCGTAATCTGGTGGCGCAAAGGGAAACTTAAAACAATGAACGAAGAAACGAAATTTGTCTTGTAATTTTTCTTTCTGTCAATACGGTGAAAGAATAAACAAAACATGAAAACACTTAGTCGTTTCTGCGCGATAACATACAGAAAAAAAGAAAAAAACTTTCCAATGCACGCCGTTGAAAAATATCACAAGTTCACGATGATAAATGAATAAGTCCTACCCGGTCTTCGCGTGAAGGCGACATGTGACATATATATATATATATATATATATATATATATATATATATATATATATATATATATATATATATATATATATATATATATATATATATATATGAGGTTAGAGGTCGGGTTGGGCGGGTGGTTCGTTTCCGCAAGACAGGGAACCAGCTGGCAGTCAGTGGCAGTGAAATCTGGGTTGCTGCAATTGACCTTCACCGGGTTCATCCAGTCATCCATTTGCTAACCAAACCAAGACAGACGGATGGACAGGCGGGCTGGCTGGCTGCAGGATGGCGGCTTTTCCAAGTGAGAATTGTAACCAGAGGCAGACGGACAAATGTCATGTATAATTTGCTCTCACCAGGATTTCCTTCCATTATGCAGTTTCTCTAGCACGCCTCATAAATACGCGCTGTTAATAACAAGAGATCTACACGTAATGTATCAGTGAATTAATAGTGGGATGGCAGCGGTGCACGTCTGGCTCTCGGGACACAATTACAACCAGCACGTGACTCACGCCCTCGTGCAACAGCCTGCCCAGCGGCCACCACATAATCATAACAAGAAATCCGTGGGTAAATACTGAGACCAGAAAATGAGGTAAGGAAGCCGTCAATCACGCCAGCTTCCCTCCTACAGCAGTGGAGTCACGGCTTGTGAGAGAACACCTTGCTCATTGAATGATGCAGGTGAGCTGAAGGTGTCACGGGCAACACATATCGGGCTTGAAGACCTAAAAGATTTCCAAGATTGCATTGTAGGTGCTTATTACGAACCCTACGGCAACACACACACACACACACACACACACACACACACACACACACACACACACACACATTGCTCGGAGGCTAAGTGGTAATGCAAAGGTTTTTACTAATAAGGAAGAAATCACTGTTCACCTTGAAGAAGAGACCGGTGATGTGGTGCGTGAAAGATCGCAGCCATACCCACACCTCAAAATGTCTGGGCTCTAACTTCTAGCTAGATACAGCGGGCGATTCTGAGTCCAACACGTGATCCCTACTGTGATAACATGATGAAGAAATAGGTGAGAGATAGAAATCGTTGAGCAAGGCTTCCGGTAAGGCTGCATGACACAGTATCGTGCAGCCTATTGACTGCTGACTACATTTAATTCTGTTGGCGTTTAATTCTGTTGATGTTTGCTTTTAGTGAGACTTACTTTTGGTTTTGGGCAGAACATCTAATTTGGAAATTATTTAAGGTCTGTAATCTGCGTTTCATTATAATTGTACGTAATCTCTCTCTCTCTCTCTCTCTCTCTCTCTCTCTCTCTCTCTCTCTCTCTCTCTCTCTCTCTCTCTCTCTCTCTCGTGCCTGGCGTGCAGCTCGCCGCCTCCCCGCCAGTCCCCATTGCGCACACCATCTGACCAAGCCGGGCTGCTGGACAGTGCCCGTCACGCCACGACGGGTACTCCAGCACAAGAATTTGATTTATTACACTGTCACGAGCCGTCCCTTCTCCCCTCCAACACTTGCTGCCCTTTTCATCCCTCCATTTTCAGGCCAACACCTATCTACTTTTACATCAAAAAAACTTTGCCTTTGTAACGTTAATACAATTAAGTAGGAGCATTATCATGCAGCATGCAAGGACAGAGGTGCAGTAATTTTTTTTTCAAGTATTTTTACCGTACTTAATTTTAGTTCCTGAATCGCAGCAAATCAAGTTTGAAATATACGGATTTCTATCGGACTCACATGCTTTGTATAACGCACGTTTTTCCATTCCCAAACCCATCGTACTATGATGCTTTGATTATACTGCAGCCAGTCACCTCTGTCGTTAGCTTTCCTTGTGTTCCTTGTGGCTCTTCCCCTTCGTGTTCCAGAGGCTCCATAAAACAATTAAGAGTTTGATCTCTCTCTCTCTCTCTCTCTCTCTCTCTCTCTCTCTCTCTCTCTCTCTCTCTCTCTCTCTCTCTCTCTCTCTCTCACACACACACACACACACACACACACACACACACACTCTACACATAATATTGCAGAAAATCACTCGCACACGTCGCTTGTTTATATCATAAAATAAAAAAGGTAATGGTTTGAGCCAGTGGTTTACCAGCCACAGGCTTAAGCTTTTTCTAAATTTATTAAGTGCATACGTCCTTAGTACACACGACTTCCTACTCTCATTACTCATATCTGAGCGCCAATGCGTATCTTCACTCTTTCCCATCGCTGGCTAACTCTGGAACTCTCTACTTAGCTCTGATCCTATTTATTTATATATTTTTTTTTCTAGACGACATCGATGCCTTTAAGGGACAACAACAATTTCTTTTAAACAAGACTGACGTTCTCCTTTTCAAACTCTTCCACTCTTTTTCTTGCAAGAAGCGCAATTAGCAAACATTTCTATATGTTTTTATTTTATCATTTAGGGGACTCCCTTTTCATGTAGGAAAAAAAAAAAAAACAGACAAAACGTTGGTGATTATAAGTTTATCCGTCACTATCCCACTGCCACTAAAGAGCACGTAGACGATTCTGAATTTTAATAATGAATCTAACACTTCAGAGATGGTCGATTATAATGAGTGAAGAATGTCAGAAAGCCTCAAGCTTCTCTTTATCCGCGACTCGTTAAGGGAGGTAACGGCAGGAACATAAATAAAATGGATAATTTTTGGAAAAATGGAAATTTAAAATGAGATATTTAACAATCCCAAGGATTACTAGAGTATGAAGGAAAGTAGGGCGGTGAATATAAGACAGGTCTGGCAAGTTTCTGTGGATTCAGCAAACAGCCACGAAACACTAACTCAGCTAAATCCAGCGATAAGCAACGCAAAAGATTCACAAAAACACTTCTGTGGACGGGGAATCTGATCATATAACGATAGAGTTGCATCATCAGTACACTTATCAAACTTGATACTTCAGAAAGGTCTTGATATGCAAAACAGAACACTGGGTAGTGGTACACGCATAGGGCACGATATATCACCCACCCACCCACCCATATCCACGTAAGGTCATCAGGGCGTCCTCTCGTGTGCTAGTGGGGGAGGGGGGTGAGAGGTAAGGGGATCTCAAACTTCAGGTCGGGTCTTTAAAATTGGATCAAGAAACCATCAGCAATTTTCTTTGCGCGATCACTACCTGCGCAATATGGAGCCTCGGTGTGTGTGTGTGTGTGTGTGTGTGTGTGTGTGTGTGTGTGTGTGTGTGTGTGTGTGTGTGTGTGTGTGTGTGTGTGTAGGAAAAATTACAAAAACTGTGATATTGTTTATAATAGATTGAATATAAAGAAACTCTTATCCTTGTTTCTTTTCATATACATAATTTTTTGTACTTTTATTGATGGACAAAATGATATCTACTAAAAATCACTAAAAGCGTCTAAACAATTATGTTGACGATAAAAATAAATATTTATTATTATTATTATTATTATTATTATTATTATTATTATTAGTAGTAGTAGTAGTAGTAGTAGTAGTAGTAGTAGTAGTAGTAGTAGAAGTAGTAGTAGTAGTAGTAGTAGTAGTACCAGCAGCAGCAGCAGCAGCAGCAGCAGCAACAGCAGCAACAGCAGCAGCAGCAGCAGCAGCAGCAGCAGCACCAGCAGCACCAGCAGCAGCAGCAGCAGCAGCAGCAGCAGCAGCAGTAGTAGTAGTAGTAGTAGTAGTAGTAGTGGTAATAGGGTTAGTAGCAGTAATAGAAATAGTAGTTGCAGTAGTAGTGTGGTAGTGGCAGCAGTAGTAGCAATAACAGCAGCAACAACATTACCACTATCACCACTACTACTACCACCACTACTACTACTACTACTACTACTACTACTACTACGACTACTAGAAATAATAATATTAATAACAACAACAACAACAACAACAACAATAATAGTAATAATAATAATAATAATAATAATAATAATAATAATAATAATGATAATAATAATAATACCACCACCACCATCACCACCTTCACCATTAATGCATCTTCAATATAACATTAATTTTACATCACGCTCCTTAACACCGCCTCCTCCTCCTCCTTCTCCTCCTCTGTCTTCAATACTTCAAGCTCCCTTTTTCCCTTCCTTCTTTTTTTCCATCCATCAGGCTTCTCCTCCTCCTTCTCTTTCCTTTCCGCGGAGAATGGAGGTGCAGTATATCTCTTAAAACATCCTCGAACAAAGCCCTCCTCCTCCTCCTCCTCCTCCTCCTCTTCCTCTTCCTTTTTACCCTCTTTCCTTTAGAAAAAATAAGTTAAAGATGAAAAAATGAGAACATATATCTACTTACTCGTCCATTTATCTATCTGTCTATCTATCTGTTTATGTCTTTCTATCACGTACCCGCTCGTCTCTCTCTCTCTCTCTCTCTCTCTCTCTCTCTCTCTCTCTCTCTATCTGGTGAAGGTATACTCGTACAAAGAAAAACAGAGAGAGAGAGAGAGAGAGAGAGAGAGAGAGAGAGAGAGAGAGAGAGAGAGAGAGAGAGAGAGAGAGAGAGAGAGAGAGAGAGAGAGAGAGAGAGAGAGAGAGAGAGAGAGAGAGAGAGAGAGAGAGAGAGAGAGAGTCAGTCATTTGCAATACAGGAATCTTTTTCTGTTGAGTAAATTGAATACTCGAGTTGATGGGTTCAGAACTTCCTCCTCCTCTTCCTCTTTCTTATTCTCCTCCTCCTCCTCCTCCTCCTCCTCCTCTTCCACAGATGCTAAAAAGAGCTTCTCATCCGTGGCGTTAATTAACAGACAGAAACAGAAGCGGTGTGTGTGTGTGTGTGTGTGTGTGTGTGTGTGTGTGTGTGTGTGTGTGTGTGTGTGTGTGTGTGTGTGTGTGTGTGTGTGTGTGTGTGTGTGTGTGTGTGTGTTTACGTGCGCGCCCTAGTGGTTCCATTTGATTTAGAGTATACAGCCTCCTCCTTCTCCTCCTCCCTCTTCTTCTACTTCTGTTCTTTTCTTCTCTTTCATCCTTCTCTTCCTTTATTCCTTTCTCCTCCAATTCCAATCTCTTTCCCTCTCCTCGTTCCTTTCCTTCTCTTTCAATTCCTTCCCCTTCTCACCTTCTCTTCCTCCTCCACAAAACACTCCACTTCGTCCCTTCTGCTTCTGCTGGTGTTGTTCCTTTTCTCCCCATACTCCGGCTCTCATCTTCGTCCTTCGCACACAAACCTAATCCCTGGACGCTCTCCAAACCTTTCCTCCTTCCTCTCCTCGCGCCTCCTTCCCTCACCAATCCTGCAGCCGCCCCTTGCACCTCCTCACTCGCTGTGTTCCCATAAAGGCGCCACTAACAAAAACAACAGCCTCAGTGATGACTCGGCTGAGAAGGAAAGCAGGGGTACAATTCTACTCACGCGGCCCTTCCAAGGAACTGACGGTGGTGGTGGTGGTGGTGGTGGTGGTGGTGGTGGTGGTGGTGGTTAGATTTTTGTTGATGATGATTGTACGAATGTGGTAATGAAGATGATGATGATGACGGTGATGGTAATGATGATAACAAGAATAAGATTAGTAATAAGGAGACGAGCAACAACAACAACAACAACAACAACAACAACAACAACAACAACAACAACCACAACCATTTTTCTCCTAAACACTCACATCCACACTTACATTTGCCCATACACACACACACTCCACCACCACCATCAGACACTCCTCCACCACTCGCCTGCGGGAGATACACCCAAACTCCGGTACAGTCTTAGAGAGTTTCCCGGACGCGCCGCTAATGCCCCGAGCCTGGGCGGTGTAGGGAAGGTCGGTGTAGGGAAGGGTGGTAAGGGAGGTGAGGAAGGTGAGAGAGGGTGGGCCGCCGCCGGGACCCAACAGGTGCATTCTCTCACACCACCAAGATTCAGTGAAGCCAACTTTTTTTTCTTTTCGCTCATCTCTCCCTCGAAAAAATCTGCCATTATGTCATACTTTACCAGGGGATAAAGGGAAGGAGGAGGAGGAGGAGGAGGAGGAGGAGGAGGAGGAGGAGGAGGAGGAGGAGGAGGAGGTGCTGCCATGAAGGCATGCGTATCTTTACAGGAGAGCCTAACACAGTGGTTCTCAACATTTTTCTTTTTACCACGTACATACTTGAGGTTTTCTTAAGCGTTGATGTACCACCTCACACGAAATATGTAGAAAAATACATAGCTTGTAAACTTTTCATATTAACTTGATCTAAGTTAATGTTTAACTAAACTTATATATGTAGATTAAAGCGGAGGTCCACTATGGTAGCAATGAATAAGTTAGCCTGTGATGCTAATATGCAGGGAAAATTTTTTGCATTATTCTATGAAAACCTGGGTATTTCCAAAGATGTCGAACAGACGAAAGATTTCCCTCCCGTACCGTCCGCAGTGTGCATGCCCACCTTGTGGACACTTGAGGCCACAGGTCTGAAGTGTGTGGCGCCATCATCTCATAAGCTGCTCAGTGTGTTTTCCTTACTCCCCTGTTCTCCGCTGGGTGTAACGTGCATCGATTACAAATACCAGACCAACAACTAACAATAAGCGACTAGATCCGTTATTACTGGAAATACGCCAGAATTTCTTCGTTTCCTCTGAATTCTGTGTTTGCATATCATTTATACACGAATGATGTATATATTCCTCTGAAACCGTTCCTTCATTCAAACACTAAAAAGAGCTGCACTGTATTATTTGCTTACTTATTACCTCGCTTCAAATATTCATAAAAGAAGAAAAAAAAACTTTTCCATAAATGTATATTGTCATGTGTGTGTGTGCGTATTATAATTATAATAATAATAATAATAATAATAAGAAGAAGAAGAAGAAGAAGAAGAAGAAGAAGAAGAAGAAGAAGAAGAAGAAGAAGAAGAAGAAGAAGAAGAAGAAGAAGAAGAAGAAGAAGAAGAAGAAGAAGAAGAAGAAGAAGAAGAAGAAGAAGAAGAAGAAGAAGAAGAAGAAGAAGAAGAAGAAGAAGAAGAAGAAGAAGAAGAAGAAGAAGAAGAAGAAGAAGAAGAAGAAGAAGAAGAAGAAGAAGAAGAAGAAGAAGAAGAAGAAGAAGAAGAAGAAGAACAACAACAACAACAACAACAACAACAACAACAACAACAACAACAACAGCAACAACAACAACAACAACAACTATAATAATAATAATAATAATAATAATAATAATAATAATAATAATAATAATAATAATAATAATAATAAACAGTTTATTAATGTTGCAGCCGTGAGGCTAAAAATATACATATTAATATTAAAAGACTCTTAGTAGTTAGAGAGGGGGGATTACAGTGACAAGTGAAAGTGTTTTATAATGAAAATTTAAAGAAATTGTGTGGGCTTGGTGGTGAATGGTGCCTCCCAAGCAAGGCTCGATCCTGCAGGTGAGGGTGATGGCACGTGGCGCCGGGAGAAAAACTTTGGAGGCTGGAGGCACACCCGAGTCTGGGCACCAGTGTAGGGGGCGGTGGGCGGGCGTAGAGGCGCGGGAGGGAGTCGGGGCCTTAGATGATGGGCGTCCTGCGTGTGGCGTCAGGTGGCTGCCAGCGGAGGAGGGTCGAGCGGCTGATAAGGGTGGCGGACTCATGCAGGGGTCAGGTCGCAGCCTGGGTCACTGGGAGGAGGTGGTGTAGGGTGGCCGAGTCTCCGTGTTAAGGGTAACCCTGCCCCGTAAAGATGAGCAAAGATAGCCCTGCGCGCCCACTCCACTCGTGATCCAGCTTCATCCAAGTTCCCTGATACAAGCGAATTCACTGCTCTTCATTCTGTCCAGACATTGTTTATAATTTGATAATTTGTCTATAATTTTGTTACACTTCCACTGATGGATAGGGGTGGGTAGGGATAGGAAGAGGGGTTGGGTCACTATTCCGACCCATGGCTGCTCCGAGGAACACACGTCTTGATCCTTTGGAGGTCAGGAGACGTGTATTTAATGTGTGTGTGTGTGTGTGTGTGTGTGTGTGTGTAACTCTCCCCACGGTCTTGAGATCACGTGATGAGTTACTGATCGACAGCTAACAGGTAACCAAGATTTACAAGTTATATAATGGAGGAACAAGAAAACTACATTGGCAGTCTGTAGAAAACCATAACTCTTTCTTTTTTTCCCACGGTTGTAAAGATGACGACGTAATGGACAAAGACGCCGGAGGTTACCTACAAAAGTGGCGAGGATGGGACAGTGAAATACAAAGGAAGAACAAAAACAGCATACAATTTGGATCTCACGAGGCTGTTTGTGATACGCTACACGAGCTGAAGCAACACCAGGCTGATGGATTGGCGACTGAGAAGAAGAGATAGAAAACAGTGACAAGGCAGACGAATAGGTGAATGAGAAAATGAGAATAAGAAAACATTATTATTAGAACTGGAATGAGAGAGCAATAATAAAAAGACGAAAAGACAAACAAACTGGACGTCAGAATTAATCTATTACGTTTACAATGGTGATGATGAAGACTAAAACGATGGTAATGATGATAACGAGGAAGACGACCACGATAATGATAATAATGACGCTTATGATAACCAAACAATCTCCCAACAAAAAAGCCGCCACCAGTCATTCTCAATACTCAAAGGCCATAAAGGAGAAGC
>NC_087171.1:4495766-4573266 GCF_035594125.1 Scylla paramamosain | reverse complement strand
GGGGAGAGGAGAGAGAGAGAAAAAAAAAAAAAAGGGAGGGAATGAAGCACTGAGAATAAAGTACAGTGAATGGAGAAAGTAAGAACATAACGAAATTAACGAGAGAGAGAGAGAGAGAGAGAGAGAGAGAGAGAGAGAGAGAGAGAGAGAGAGAGAGAGAGAGAGAGAGAGAGAGAGAGAGAGAGAGAGAGAGAGAGAGAGAGAGAGAGAGAGTTTAACGTTACATCATTATGGCACTAAAGGAGGAATAAAGATACGAATAAATGATGTGTGTTGTGGCGCTTACTGCTTTATACCTTGGCACATTCGATATTGTGGAGTTACAAGTTGGATGTGTGCTGTTGTGAAGAGTAAATGTAAATTCCTTTTCTTGTTTTATTATAGAAAGAGTTTAGCACCCCATAACAAAGGTGTACCGGTCTAATCAGTCATTCATTAGACAGCTCTATTTAATTTTGTTATTTTCTTACTCTATCCTCCTCACTCTATTCTCAGTGCTGTGTAATTTCCCTCCCCCTCTCTCTCTCTCTCTCTCTCTCTCTCTCTCTCTCTCTCTCTCTCTCTCTCTCTCTCTCTCTCTCTCTCACAGCAAGAAAGGTAACGTGCGAATGAGTGCCGATTCTTGACGGAAGCGCAATGAGGGATGGAAATTTTCTGAGGCTGAACACGTGACGTCCCAGGAAGTGATTGTCCTACAGAAATACAACCGAATTTCACCCCACGTGGACAAGGGCACGTGCTATTTAACAAGCTGACACGTGTATGTAGCAATCTTTTATTAGGAGCGAGAGCAAGGGCTTCCCACTTATTGAACGATCTTACCAGTCAAGTGTCCATGCTGTGGTGATGTTAAACTTTGAACTCTCATGTTTGAGCCTTAATGTTGATTTCTTTCTTCTGTCTATTGTAGTAATTGTATTTTTTGTTTTCAATTCGTACAAGATTCATCCTAGTTTTACACCATGCCTCTAACAAAGGAAGGAAGGAAGGAAGGAAGGAAGGAAGGAAGGAAGGAAGGAAGGAAGGAAGGAAGGAAGGAAGGAAGGAAGGAAGGAAGGAAGGAAGGAAGGAGAGCGAGAGAGAGAGAGAGAGAGAGAGAGAGAGAGAGAGAGAGAGAGAGAGAGAGAGAGAGAGAGAGAGAGAGAGCCATTCATCCATCTACTCATCTACTCAGCCACCCAGACCAGACAAACCAAACCAAACCAAAACAGAACACAAACAGGCAGACACAGACAGAGAGAGGCAAGGCAGAGAGAAAGAGAGTGTGAGTGAGAGTGTGAGGGAATGAGAGGCCGAGGAAATGAGGAGGCCGCGTGGTAAACAAAGGAGGAGGAAGGGGAGGCTTGAGGACTGAGAATGGTGGACGAGAGCACTATTTATCTAAGTGAAGCTAAAGGGACCAAGGGGAGCCCAGAGTCAACACAGGGGAGGCTAACTGGGAGGAGGAGGAGGAGGAGGAGGAGGAGGAGGAGGAGGAGGAGGAGGAGGAGGAGGAGGAGGAGAGTAAAGCCACATTTACTCATCCTCATTTGGTGCACATTTTTCACCCCAATAAAGAGAGAAAAGAGACGTTAAATGAGAGAGAGAGAGAGAGAGAGAGAGAGAGAGAGAGAGAGAGAGAGAGAGAGAGAGAGAGAGAGAGAGAGAGAGAGAGAGAGAGAGAGAGAGAGAGAGAGCAAAAATTTCTTGAATCCGGAGCGATTACACACACACACACACACACACACACACACACACACACACACACACACACACACACACACACACACACACACACACACACACACACACACACACACACACACACACACACACACACACACACACACACACACACTCTCTCTCTCTCTCTCTCTCTCTCTCTCTCTCTCTCTCTCTCTCTCTCTCTCTCTCTCTCTCTCTCTCTCTCTCTCAAATTTACCGCCACCTCTACCCATCCATCCACACACACACACACACACACACACACACACACACACACACACACACACACACACACACTCTCTCTCTCTCTCTCTCTCTCTCTCTCTCTCTCTCTCTCTCTCTCTCTCTCTCTCTCTCTCTCTCTCTCAAATTTACCGCCACCTCTACCCATCTATCCACACACACACACACACACACACACACACACACACACACACACACTTACACACATGAACACTTTCTGATTCAACTTTTCACTGTCTTCCTTCCTCACTCCCTCCCACCTTCCTTTCCTCCCTTCTTTCCCCCTGTTCCTATTCCTCCTCCTCCTCCTCCTACTCCTCCTGCCCGTCCCTCGTCCACTATTTGCCGGACCAACACAAGTAATTGGTAAAATGCTAACGAGACTCCGGGCCAATTACGGGCCAACGGAGACTTCTGTTTGGCTCTCCGACTTCTGATAGACGTCAAAAAATATGTTCCCTGTTGGCGCGTGTACTTGGGTGGCTGGGAGGGATCGAGGTAGGGTGGGACGGGAAGGGTAAAGCAAGAGAGTGGGTGGGGAAGGCATGGCAGGACAGGGAAGGGGGAAAGTAAGAATGGGAGGAAAAGAAGAGAGATGAGATATGAAAGGAAATAAGATGAGAATGAGGAGAAAGGGAAGGGAAAGGAAAGCATAAGATGGAAAGGGAAAGGGAAGAGAATATAAGGGACGAGAATGGAAAGGAAAGAGGAGGATGAGGAAGGGAAGGGAAAATGGTGAAAAAAAAGCAATGAAACGGAAGAAAAAGGAAGGAAAAGGATGAAAGGGAGAATGTTGGAAGTGAAGGAAAGGAGGAGGAAGGAAAAAAATAGGGAGAGAGAAACGGCCAAGAAAATTAAAGCAAAGGAGAAAGAGTGGCTGAAATAAAAGGGAAAAGGAAAATGTATGAAAGGAAGGGAAAAGGATGAATTTCGTAATGTGGAGTTCTGGAAAATGGAGAGGGAGAAGAGAATTAGAGGGGAGGGACAAAGGAGGAGAGGGAATAGGGAGGGCAGAGGAGGAGAGAGAGTTCGCAAGATGGAGTGGTTTGGGGATGAAGTAGAGGGACGTCGGGTGAGGTGGAGTGGTGTGGGGTGGAGTGGAGTGGAGTGGAACCTAGTGTGGCGCGGCGGAGCGTGAGTGACAGAGCATGGGGAGCGTCAAGGAGGGGAGGAAAAACAATCAATTAATTTATCTATGAATTCCGTGTTCTTAATTTATTTTTCGTGGTAAACAAGATACAGCATGACTGTTAGACGAAGGGAGGGAGGGGGAGGGAGACAGGGAAGGTTTAGGACACATAGGGAAGAAAGAATAGAGGTTTTAGAGCATAATGTTGCCGCACATTTGTTGTGGCGCACCTGTCATTATTACCTCACATCAAGGGCAGGTGAGGTGGGGCGGTGGTGGCCTCTACTGGTACACACACACACACACACACACACACACACACACACACACACAGGACGTGCACACTCGCGCCACCAGAACTGTCAACATCATCAGAGCGCTACATAAGTTAAGAGTTCACGCGAGCAGAACTATGTATGAATATTTTAAGCCGTGTGTGTTTGTTTGTGTGTGTGTGTGTGTGTGTGTGTGTGTGTGTGTGTGTGTGTGTGTGTGTGTGTGTGTGTGTGTGTGTGTGAGTGTGTGTGTGTGTGTGTTCTTTCCGTGGTGGTTCGTGCGAATGTTTGTAACAGCAGCCCGGACAATTTTGTGTGGTTTGCCTACACACACACACACACACACACACACACACACACACACACACACACACACACATTATACTTTCCATTTATTGTATAAATGGGAATTAAATTTTGCATGGGAAATATCTTTATTTATTTATTTCCAATTATTTATTTATCTTATTTATCTATTATTTTTTTTGCGTTTGATGTTTTATTGTAAAACAGGTGAATTATGAATGGAAGTAAGGCAACCAGCCTGCAAGACCGCTAAGCTCATTTCAGAGGAAGAGCATTGACAAAGGCAAGATAAGTCCTGTTATTTCTTGCACCGAACAGGTAAATACTCGTATACAGAACACCGGAGAACACAATGACCAGGAATGACAATATGAGTCAGGCAAGATAATGGTAAAAAGGGAAAATGAGGTGCGGAGTTCAAATGTGGTGACCTGGGAGATTAAATTATTGGATAACCTGCTGGAGGACTTGGGAGGAAGACTTAACGTGGCAGAAGTTGTGAGGATGGCCAGTGATAGAGAGAGGTGGGGGTCCATGATCGCTGACGTCACAAGACTGGCACTTCGGTAAGATAAGGTAAGGCCTGGAATAGGAAAGGAGTCAATAGAGATGAGAGAAGATTGAGGAAAGCCTTTGTCCTTCATTGGAATCATATATTATTTACTGGCTTCTACTTTAAAGGAATGTATTTGCAGTGGTCCTGTCAAGTCGTAAACTTTCATTCCTCTGCACTGTTACTCTTCAAACATTCATGCACGAATCTCCAATTTTCAGTTTCTGGCAACCTTAGAGGCAAAGTCTCCTACCTATTATTCACTTATTTATTTCATGTAAGAGGGATACTGGCCAAGGCAACAAAATTTAGAAAAATAAAAAGGCTCCATTGAGGCTCCAGTCCTTACAGCGACGGTAAATACTATCATGAAAAAAATTAGTATGTGTATTCGATACTTCCTTGGTGTGCCATTTCCTGCAGGTCATCAAAAATTGCCTGACTTCACTGTCAGGCCGGTGAAGAGACCAGACAAACAGTTAACATCTAGGTTTTACTTACTAACTAACTTACCTATTTATCTACCTACCAGTCTGTATGTGTGTTGTGCATGCTGTACCCAAGTTTCTATCACGCTATTTATCTTTGTCTCCAAGTAAAAAAAGTGAGTAATATGTGTTACCCTATCTTATTTAAAGGATGATGCAATGAAGGACTAAGCAGGATTCGAACAAAGGCGGTCGGCGTTCAGCGATTATCTATCGATTTACGTATTATATTCAGTTACGTATATATTGATTTGTTTGTGTGAACTGAACTGTAGTTCAGTTTATCTGTATTAAGTATTTACCTCCTTATCTATCCATCTACCTACTTCGAAGTGTGTGTGTGTGTGTGTGTGTGTGTGTGTGTGTGTGTGTGTGTGTGTGTGTGTGTGTGTGTGTGTGTGTGTTTGTTTATGTAGGAGGGACACTGGCCAAAGGCAACAAAAATCCAATAAAAAAAAAAAGGCCCACTGAAGTGCCAGTCCCATAAAAGGGTCAAAGCAGTAGTAAAAAATTGATGGATAATTGATAATCAAATTGATTGATGTCTTGAAACCTCCCTGTTGAAGGAATTCAAGTCATAGGAAGGTGGAAATACAGAAGCAGGCAGGGAGTTCCAGAGTTTACCAGAGAAAGGGATGAATGACTAAGAATACCGGTTAACTCTTGCGTCAGAGAGGTGGACAGAATAGGGGTGAGAGAAAGAAGAAAAGGGGAGGCATGCAGTTAGCAAGATCAGAAGAACAGTTAGCATGAAAATAGCGGTAGAAGACAGCTAGAGATGCAACATTGCGGCGGTGAGAGAGAAGCTGAAGACAGTCAGTTAGAGGAGAGGAGTTGATGAGACGAAAGGCTTTTGATTCCACCCTGTCTAAAAGAGCAGTATGAGTGGAAACCTCCCAGACATGTGAAGCATACTCCATACATGGACGGATAAGGCCCTTGTACAGAGTTATCAGCTGGGGGGAAGGTGAGAAAAACTGGCGGAGACGTCTCAGAACACCTAACTTCATAGAAGCTGTTTTAGCTGGAGATGAGATGTGAAGTTTCCAGTTCAGATTATTAGTAAAGGACAGACCGAGGATATTCAGTGTAGAAGAGGGGGACAGTTGAGTGTCAATGAAGAAGAGGGGATAGTTGTCTGGAAGGTTGTGTCGAGTTGATAGATGGAGGAATTGAGTTTTTGAAGCATCAAAAATTTTAGAAAGATCAAAAGTCAAGCGTTCTGTGGCTTCCCAGCGTGAAATGTTTACTTCCTGAAGGGTTAGACGTATATGAAAAGACGTGGAAAAGTGCAGGGTAGTATCATCAGTGTAGGAGTGGATAGGACTAGAAGTTTGGTTTAGAAGATCATTAATGAATAATAAGAAGAGAGTGGATGACAGGACAGAACCCTGAGGAACACCACTGTTAATAGATTTAGGAGAAGAACAGTGACCGTCTACCACAGCAGCAACAGAACGGTCAGAAAGGAAACTTGAGATGAAGTTACAGAGAGAAGGACAGAAGCCGTAGGAGGGTAGTTTGAAAATCAAAGCTTTATGCCAGACTCTATCAAAAGCTTTTGATATGCCCAAGGCAACAGCAAAAGTTTCACCAAAATCTCTAAAAGAGGATGACCAAGACTCAGTAAAGAAAGCCAGAAGGTCACCAGTAGAGCGGCCTTGACAGAACCCATACAGGCGATCAGATAAAAGGTTGTGAAGTGATAGATGTTTAATGAATCTTCCTGTTGAGGATAGATTCAAAAACTTTAGATGGGCAGGAAAATAAAACAATAGGACGATAGTTTGAGGGATTAGAACGGTCACCCTTTTTTGGAACAGGCTGAATGTAGGCAAAATTCCAGCAAGAAGGAAAGGTAGATGTTGACAGACAGAGCTGAAAGAGTTTGACTAGGCAAGGTGCAAGCACGGAGGCACAGTTTCGGAGAACAATAGGAGGGACTCCATCAGGTTCATAAGCCTTCCGAAGGTTTAGGCCAGCAAAGGCATGGAAAACATCATTGCCAAGAATTTTAATAGGTAGCATGAAGTAGTCAGAGGGTGGAGAGGGAGGAACAAGCCCAAAAGTTTGAGCGAAGAGTTCAGCTTTAGAAATAGATGTGATAGCAGTGGTGCCATCTGGTTGAAATAAAGGAGGGAAGTAAGAAGAAGCAAAGTTATTGGAGATATTTTTGGCTAGATGCCAGGAAGTCACGAGGGGAGTTAGATCTTGAAAGATTTTGACAGTTTCTGTTAATGAAGGAGTTTTTGGCTAGTTGGAGAACAGACTTGGCATGGTTCCGGGCAGAAATATAAAGTGCATGAGATTCTGGTGATGAAAGGCTTAAGTACCTTTTGTGGGCCACCTCTCTATCATGTATAGCACGAGAACAAGCTGTGTTAAACCAAGGTTTGGAAGGTTTAGGTTGAGAAAAAGAGTGAGGGAATGTACGCCTCCATGCCAGACACTATCACCTCTGTTATGCGCTTCGCACGCAAAGACGGGTCTCTGACACAGAAGCAGTAGTCATTCCAAGGAAAATCAGCAAAATACCTCCTCAGGGTACCCCAACTAGCAGAGGCAAAACGCCAGAGGCACCTTCGCTTAGGGGGATCCTGAGATTGGAGCGATAGGACAAGATACAGATATGAGATTGTGATCGGAGGAGCCCAACGGAGAAAGAAAGGGTGACAACATAAGCAGAAGGATTAGAGGTCAGGAAAAGGTCAAGAATGTTGGGCGTATCTCCAAGACGGTCAGGAATACGAGTAGGGTGTTGCACCAATTGCTCTAGGTCGTGGAGGATAGCAAAGTTGAAGGCTAGTTCACCAGGATGGTCAGTGAAGGGAGAGGGAAAGCCAAAGCCGGTGGTTGAACAATGAAGTCTCCAAGAATGGAGATCTCTGCAAAAGGGAAGAGAGTCAGAATGTGCTCCACTTTGGAAAGTTAAGTAGTCAAAAGAATTTCTTATAGTCAGAGGAGTTAGGTGAGAGGTATACAGCACTGATAAATTTAGTATGAGAGTGACTCTGTAGTCGTAGCCAGATGGTGGAAAACTTGGAAGATTCAAGAGCGTGGGCACGAGAGCAGGTTTAGTCATTGCGCACATAAACGCAACATCTAGCTTTTGGATCGAAAATGAGAAAGAGAAAGTAGGAGGGAACAGAAAAGGGGCTACTGTCAGTTGCCTCAGACACCTGAGTTTCAGTGAGGAAAAGGAGATGAGGTTTAGAAGAGGAGAGGTGGTGCTCTACAGATTGAAAATTTGATCTTAGACCTGCGAATGTTGCACAAGTTAATGAATAATAGGTTGAGGGGGGTGTCAAGACACTTAGGGTCGTCGACAGAAAGGCAGTCCGACCTGGGGACATTTATGGTCCCCTCCCCCAGATGAGGACTTCAAGGCTGGTGTAGAAGTCGGCATGATAATTTTTAAATTTTTGAGTGAAGGGTGTGAGTATTATTAGGTGCATGTAGTTTTGTGTGGAGGAAGAGAGTTGTCTTTAGAGGGCAGGCTGTGACTGCCCCCTTGTGTTGTGAGACACAAAGGGAAACGTTCAGTGAGGTCACAGCTGGGTTTAATGATAAGTTCACAGCACCCCCTGAACAGGGCTTTAGACCTCACTGGGAGTAATTATCGTTTCGGCAGGTGTCTGCTGCCTCCTCCTGCCTGACTGTGTGTGTGTGTGTGTGTCTGTGTGTGTGTGTGTGTGTGTGTGTGTGTGTGTGGTGTGTGTGTGTGTGTGTGTGTGTGTGTGTGTGTGTGTGTGTGTGATGTGTGTGATGTGCCACATTACATCATAAACGGAGTCAGGCGCAAGGAGACCTCAGCGCCACACTGCTCATCAAGTACACTAAGTGTGTTCGAAGAGAAGCATTTGGCACGACTCCTTCACTTCCTCTATAAGCCAGGAATGGATTGCTGACTCATCAAGGAGGCAAAAGTGAGCTCAACATTTCCCTGCACGAGTCATATCGCGTGTAATTCAGTCCCACGTCCTTTGATTCAAGTAAAAGTGAGCTCTCGGTTCCTCTTGTAAGTTGAGTATCAATATGACAGGATAGCTTCACGAAATGAGTCTTAGCTGTTGCTTCTGTATTTTCTCCTTCCTATGACTTGAATTCTTTCAAGAAGGAGGTTTTAAGACACCCTCAAATCCTAAATTATCCTTTTGACCTTTCTTTTGGGACTGGCACTTCATTGGGCCTGTTTTTATTTATTTTCTTTTTTTTTTTCGCTCGTTTTGTTCCTCTTAGCCAATGCCTCTCTTACATGGAAAAAAAAAAAACTCTAGAAGCCAGTGAGTTGACACCAATCGATCCTGTTATTCCGGCACCTTGAACTCAATCTCTCATTCATTTATGTTAATGACTTCTGCTTCTCTATTAATCAGGCCAACCTTCTGTAAGTCACGCATCCCGTAAGTCAGTAGTTTCTTCCACTTCCTCTTCTTTTTCAGAATTTTTTTTTTTTTTCACTTGAGTCAGAAGTGAACCCAACATTCTACCAGTCAGTCTCCACTTGCTGACTCATGACGAGGTCGAGACTAAAGTCAAATGTCCATTACTTCATTTGACTATTTTTGACCTCCTCAGTAACAGTACCTCAAAGATTTCATGTGTGGGAGGGGGGGTGGAGGGTTTGGGAGAATATAAGCCTTAGAAACATAGAAAGTATGCACGTATTGGCTGAAATGAAGGGAAAGGTACAATATGAAAAGTGGAATATTAAGGAAACCGCATAGACATTCATTATTTGTCCTCGAAATTGAAGATAAGGCTGATGAAAAGGAAGATAGTAACAATAACAATATCACGATAATTGTTTTCGAAGAGAGAGAGAGAGAGAGAGAGAGAGAGAGAGAGAGAGAGAGAGAGAGAGAGAGAGAGAGAGTGAGACGAGAGAGAGAGAGAGAGAGAGAGACGAGAGAGAGAGAGAGAGAGAGGAAAAAGAAAGAACACACACAGTCTCACCTCACAACTTTTTCTCCCTAACTTTCTTGACAGGGTAAGTGCACAGTGGCGGGAGGAGGGTTGGTGCGGGAAGGAAGGAGGAAGGATGGGGAGAAAAGGAGGAAGAAAGCGGGAAAGGGGGGAGGGAAAGGATGGAGGGAACGGTGGACGGATTGAGTGAGAAGTCTGCGAGATGAAAGTGAGAGAGAGAGAGAGAGAGAGAGAGAGGAGAGAGAGAGAGGAGAGGAGAGAGAGAGAGAGAGGAGAGAGAGAGAGAGAGAGAGAGAGAGAGAGAGAGAGAGAGAGAGAGAGAGAGAGAGAGAGAGAGAGAGAGAGAGAGAGAGAGAGAGAGAGAGAGAGAGGAGAGAGAGAGAGAGAGAGAGAGAGAGAGAGAGAGAGAGAGAGAGAGAGAATGTAGTTTATTATTGCTATTATTACTATTATTATTATTATTATTATTATTATTATTATTATTATTATTATTATTATTACAATTATCATTATCATTATTATTGTTACCATCATCTTGAAAGTTGGCGGTGGTGGTGGTGATTTTGTTGATGTTTCTATTGCTGCTTTTATTGCTTTTCTTGTTGTTGTTGTTGTTGTTGTTGTTGTTGTTGTTGTTGTTGTTGTTACTGTTGGTGGTGGTGGTGATGGTGGTGGTTTTCTTGATGTTGTTGCTGCTGCTGCTTTTGTTGTTGTTGTTGTTGTTGTTGTTGTTGCTGTTGTTGCTATTGGTGGTGGTGGTTTTGTTGATGTTGTTGGTGTTGCTGCTTTTGTTGTTGTTGTTGTTGTTGTTGTTGGTGGTGGTGGTGGTGATGTAACAAGTGTCGTCATGACACACACACAGAACCTGCTCCTGAGGCTCGTGTCTCCTTCCTTGCCTCACTGGAGGCGTGCGAGCATCACGGCTCCCTCCACCAGGTGAGTCTGGCGTGCTTTCAACATCTTGGCCATTGTATTCCCATGACGATGTAAGAGAAATACTTTACTTCTTGTAACTCTTTTTATAACCATGTTTTATTATTTCCTTTCATAGCATCATTCTCCTTGCCCCTTCCATGGCCTGCATCAGCATTAGCGAGAATAGGAGAGTAAGATAAGAAAAAGATATTCAAGTGCATAAGCAGGTTACAGGACTGCTCTTGTTTGCCAACCCATCGCAGAACTCATGAAATATAAACTCACTTTATGCATAGTAAATTCTACATACAATATGTAGTATCTCGTGTGCTGAAGCTAAATCTCTCCAATCCCTTCTCTTCCCTCTATTCCTATTTCATCAGCAGAGCCTCTTTCTTATCCGGTGTCCAAATGATAAACAGAAAACGCTGAACGAATAACTCAGCAAACTATTACGATGCATCTTGAACGAAATTCCAGCAAGAAGGAGGAAATACGTGCAGGGAATGGCAAGGAAGCGCAACGACAAAGAACACAGCGGCGGCGTGACGTCAAAACCTGGCGGCGGCGGGAGAAGGCACATAAATTTTGCGGCAGGGGGGAAGCACGAGGCGGTATGCGGCGGGCGTGGATGTCACCCTGGGAGGAACTGAAGGCAGGGAGGGCATTGCAGAGCTGGAAAAGATGCTGAACTAACACTTTGCTGACACGGTAAAGAAGAAAAGACACTCCCTGAAGTAATGATAAGAGTTAGATTAAGAAAATACAAAGAAAGAAAATAAATAAAACAAAATACTTCTACAATAATGGGCATTCTTAAGCGGCAATGCTGCACGAAATCCCTTCAGAGAGAGAGAGAGAGAGAGAGAGAGAGAGAGAGAGAGAGAGAGAGAGAGAGAGAGAGAGAGAGAGAGGAGAGAGAGAGAGAGAGAGAGAGAGAGAGAGAGAGACGAGAGAGAGAGGAGAGAGAGGAGAGAGAGAGAGAGAAGAGAGCGCTGCGACACTGAAAACGCTTAGCTTTGGGGCAAGAGAACACACAACCTGGTAATTTGGAATGCTGCATCTCTCTACTTCTCCAAATGTAGCTTTTCTAATAACTTTCGATACAGGCAAAACTTCTTATTTTTCAGTATGTGTTTTCGAACATTTGTGTTGTATAATCACTTTTATGCACAAATTTGGCATCACAGCTGTAAAAAAGAGATAATAAAACAATCAAGCAGACAGACAGATATACCCACTTGGACTCAACACTCTTATTGATGTACATTATACCGAAGAAAAGTTTATGTATGCCTGATGATCCACAATATAATAACACAACAAAGGAAACTCTCTCTCTCTCTCTCTCTCTCTCTCTCTCTCTCTCTCTCTCTCTCTCTCTCTCTCTCTCTCTCTCTTTTCTCTCTCTCTATTGCAACATTTTCGTTATAAGGCTTAAAGTTTCACGTGGAATATAAAGCTATTTAAAAAGCCAATGTATAATAGTTATTTGCACAAATATAAAAGAAAAATAATAAAATGGACTGGACTTATTAGACACACACACAAAAAAAAAGCACAATAACACAAACAACCAACCAATAAAACAATGTATATATATACACGTGGTGGCAGTATATGTGCCTATGAGTGTCTATGTGTGGAGCACCAGCTATGACGGGAGTGTTTCCTGCCACCTGCGCGCAGCCAGCTTCACCTGGTGTGCGGAAATGTTCGTCACCTGGGGCGTGGGTGCTGTGAACATGTTCTACAGCCGTGATGTTCTGACTGAGTAGGTGCGCTGGTGTTCCCTGGAGTGCAAGTAATGCACCTCCACCATCTCGTCGCTACAGAGGGCAGCTCTCGTGTGCCTCTGCATGGCGCATAGGGGAAACTTCAGTGGGGTGAGGTGAGAGACGCCCTGCACCTGAGCCTTGCGGCACACCACCAGTGCCAACACGTGCCAGCGGTGCTCCAGTGACATCACGGGGTGCAGATGGTTGCTGGTCACCCTCTGTCCCCACCAATCATGGGGCGCTCCACTTGACTGCATCGAGCTTCTCTCTGTATGTGGGTGGCGTCGCCTTATATTCAAGACAAAGGGCACCGTATTTGAGACAAGGACGTATTTGTGCCTTGTACAAGGTGAGGATGCTCGGTGGGTCGAGTCATGGCAACGCCCTATGACAGGGTAGAGACTCGCAATGAGTGGCAGGCTCTTGCCTCTGAAACACCGTCGTCCTGCGATTGCTTGAGAGGCACCTGGGGACCGCGAGATGACCATGGCCTGTGTCTTAGCCAGAGCAAAGCTGACCAGCCACACTTCTCCTCACTGCTCCATCAGTCAGGGCTGTCTGTTCAGCTCATTGATGGCGCTCTGGCTGTCGAGACGACAGCAGGAGCGGGAAAGTGTAGTCGTCAGCATACGTTGCCACTGTTGGTAGCTGCCAGAGGAGGTCATCAATGTAGATGTTCCACTTCCACTGAATTGGACACAGCACTGAACCTTGTAGAGGAACAGAGGCTCCTAATGGTGAAGGCCTTGATGACTGCCTGTTGATCACCACCTGAAGGGTCCTCCCATGAAAATAGTCGTCAAGCAGTGCCAGCAAGTCTTCCTGGACACTCTTGACGTGAAGCTTCTCGATGAGCCCCGCATGCCAGACCCTATCAAAGGCTCCAGCAATGTCCAGGGCCACCACAAGACTGTCGAAGCCTTCATCTAGGACATCTTGGAGAAGAGATCATCGGTTGACCACCTGGGCCTGAAGCCAAATTGCCAGTCTAAGAGGAGGTGGTTCTCATTTATAAGCCAAAAGATGGATCCAACAACCACGTGCTCGAGAACCATGCCAACCACTGAGAACAACTGTTGGGCTTAGACCTCAAGCTTCTTTTGTGGACTAGTACCACGCACGCTTCCTTCCATACTGAGAGCCACTTGCACTTCCTCAGGCAAGACGTGAATACTGAGGAGAGAGGACCTGATAGCTCCTTAGCAAAGTACTTGAGGAGCCTTAGACTGACGCCGTCCGGGCCGATGGCTTTGCTCACGTCCACCACGCCGAGCAGCTGCTCAACTTGCCTCGCCTCCATCGACGCAGTGGTGGTTCGGTTTCTTGTGATAGGCGTGGTGCAGGTAGCTCAGGGTTGTCCATCTTCATCTTAAAGCTGAAGAGCTGGGCCAGGAGTGAAGCCTTTTCCTCGCTGCTCGTGGCGGTGGACCTGTCTGGCCTGGTGCTTGATGCGATAGCGTCTTGATGGCTCGACCCCCCTGTGGCGCTCCTTAACCAGGGCTCCATCAGGTCTTCATGCCAACTCCTTGGCCCGCACAGGTCCCACTCTCAATCTTCAGGTAGCTGTCATCCATTTTCAGGACTCCCGGTGTTATGCCTATTCCTGAACGACGGATGATGATTGCACCTCAGCCAGGCGGTATGCTTGGCCTCGGCAACAATCCTGCAGCGGTAGCTGAACCAGGATGGGTCACCTGACCTGGTGAAGTACACCTGGCTGGGGACGTACAGCTGTTGGAAGAGGAGGAGTTTTGTAGTGAGGGCATGTGCCATGACCTCAGCTTCCTTAAGCAGAAGGGCCTCCCAGTCGATGTGTGACTTGGCCAATCAGCCCTCTCCCGGAGCCAGTTGGTGCGCGGAACAACGTCTTCCTTCGCTGGACACAGCTTCACGTGTGCAAGTACAGTGTAGTGTCTGAGCTGACCACTCGCCCAAGCTGCTGGCACCGGACATTGGTCTCATAAGAACATAAAGAAAATAAGGGAAACTGGAAGGAAAACTGCTCCAGGTAGAAGTTTAAGTCTCCCATTATCATCACCTAGGAACACTTGTGGTGAAGGAGCATGGTGCTGAGCTTCCTCTGTTAGGAAGTTGAGTGGAGCTCTTCCTTGCCTGGGGGCATGATACTTGACAAAGAGGAGTCTATTGCTGTCAGCCACCACAACGCTTAAGAACTGCGCCTCTATCAAGGTAAAGGAAGTGCTACCTTCAATTTCGGAGTTTGAAGGCCGGTTTTGAAACAGGTGGCCACGCCTCCACCTGATACTTCCTTATCCACCGGATATAGTCTTGAATTTTTCCATACGTTGATTCCACCTCACCAATCAACCGCTGCCGCTAGCACCGTCTAGCGGGGCGGCGGTGTCCGTTGCTGCACTGGAGGGGGGTGATGTCCTCTTTCTATCTGAGTTGAGGGGGTCTCCCAGACTGCCACCCACTGCTTTCAGTGGTTCGAGGAGGCACAGATCCTATTTCACGTCTTTTCCATGGAAGTAGGATTGGGTGTTGTCGCGTTGGAAGCGGCTGGAGGCTTTCGTGTCAGCCTCTCGAGCGTCCGTAAGAACATCTGTTAGTTTCAGAAGCTTCATCATGTGTGTGCTTTTTGTTAATAAATCAAATCCCTCTATAACCTGTGAGATTTCATTATTTTGTTACATTTTCTACTTCTTTCAAGAGGCGAACGACCGAGGAGACAAGTTCCTCCTTATCTGATCCCATTGGGTGTTGCTGGACATCGTTGGCGTCTCTTTCATCTCCTTCTTCGCCAATGGTTGGTAGGAAAGAAACCTTTGCACTAGAGTGTCCTATTCTACATGTTACCGGCGTCCTCTATGCCGTGTTCTGTGCGTGGCTGCTTTGTGTCACTACACATGTGTGTGTCATGGCCATTGAGACAGGCTGAGTGACGGCCTTCACACCTTACATACGGGGCAGTTTTGCTCACCGACTTACCACAGAAGGAACACCATCGCTGTGGTAAATAGCCAGAGAGGGCAGGTGGTTCGGTGACTGGCTCGGGTCGAATGAGGTCGCTGGCTTATTCACGTGTCATTCACTTTTTTTTTTTTTTTTCTAAATTTACCTCAGAGGATAATTTTTTTTTTCGTGCAACCTTTTTTCATACAAGCTTTGTCACTAAAACATTCCACTAGCACAAGTTGTTTGGCAGTAAGTACCCCCTGGGGACGGGTACTTGACTGTTTTTAACGGAGCGACCTCAAAATGCGTCTCTCTCTCTCTCTCTCTCTCTCTCTCTCTCTCTCTCTCTCTCTCTCTCATCTCTCTCTCTCTCTGGTGGGACCCCCAGACACGTGCTTGTATAGATGAATCTCTCGATCAAAAACACAACTAATGAATGGCAGAGGAGGGGCGAGGGACACAGTAATGAAGACGTTGAGGGGAGGGCGCGCGGCGAGGTGATGGAGGGAGGATAAGAGGCTGGAAAGATGGCGCGGAGTGCATGGCGGAGGGAGAAACACAACGGGAAGAGGACGAGATGGGGTTTGAGAGGAGGAGGAAGATGGGAGAAGCTGAACATAAGCGATGACTGACGTGTGTGACTGACAGTTTATTAAGAGAGAGAGAGAGAGAGAGGAGAGAGAGAGATGAGAGAGGAGGAGAGAGAGAGAGAGAGGAGAGAGAGAGAGGAGAGAGAGAGAGAGAGAGAGAGAGAGAGAGAGAGAGAGAGAGAGGTGAGTTACATAGAAAAACAGGCCACAATAGACCATGTGGTCCTCACGGTGATCTGACCTAGGACTAATAAGGTGATATTAGAAGAAAAGGACAGGAAAGCAGAAGACTCTCTCCCCAACTTCCACTTCCTCCGGCATAAGCCATACAGGAAAACAAGTTGGAAAGGAAATACCTTATGGGGTTAAAGAAGGAAAAACCGGAAGGAAATTTTATAGGAAAGAAAGAAAATAGATGAAATGAGGTGCCCCATTTCCTGAAGGCAAGGAAGTTAATCAATAGCAAACAAACGCTGTTTGCCGCGGATTGCATGCAAAATATTTGTCAAGAAGACGCTTAAAAGTCTCTACGGTATTGCAGTCTATCACATCTCGAGGAAACCCATTCCATAGATTTACTACTGGGTGGAAAAAAATATTTTTTGATTCATGAGAGTTGAAGGATTTCCCAGCAATTTTGCAACCGTTTCCTCTCGTGCAATTTGAAAAATCTATCGTGAAATATTTACTGCAGTCCACGTTATCAATGCCTTTGATGATTTTAAACACCTGTATTAAGTCACCTCTTAGTCTTCTTTGTGTTATTAGGAATAGATTTAATTCTTTAAGACGCTCTTCATATGATTTGTTTCTTAGACTTGGTTAATTTTTGTTACTTTACGCTGAACTCGTTCTAATTTATCAATGTCTTTCTGGTAGTAGGGGCACCATGCTTGAAAGCAATATTCCAAAAAGGGACGGACTAAAGAGTTATTAAAAGTGAGGATTGTATCCTTAGACATATTCAAAAGATCTGCCGATTAAGGCAATAATTTTATTAACTTTCTTTAACGACTTCTGAACATTGTTGGCCAGGTTTTAGGCAACTCGATACTGTTACTCCTTACTCGAGAGAGAGAGAGAGAGAGAGAGAGAGAGAGAGAGAGAGAGAGAGAGAGAGAGAGAGAGAGAGAGAGAGAGAGAGAGAGAGAGAGAGAGAGAGAGAGAGAGAGAGAGAGTAAATGAATAAAACTCTAATAAGTCTATACAGGTCCTGGTAGGCCTTCACTAATCCAATGAAAACCACTAACGATACTCAACCCAATCATCCGCCCTGACACCTCTCTCTCTCTCTCTCTCTCTCTCTCTCTCTCTCTCTCTCTCTCTCTCTCTCTCTCTCTCTCTCTCTCTCTCTCTCTCTCTCACTCATAGGTGACTGCCACTAAAAGAACACTAGGAAGATGGATAGACAGATGAATGGATAGATAGATATATAGATAGATAGATATAGATAAATAGACAGACAGACAGATAGATGATTAGATAAATATAGACAGATGGAGGGAGAGAGAGAGAGAGAGAGAGAGAGAGAGAGAGAGAGAGAGAGAGAGAGAGAGAGAGAGAGAGAGAGAGAGAGAGAGAGAGAGAGAGAGAGAGAGACATTTATATTCACAGGAAACTTTTTTGCACGCGAATTTAAACAAAAATGAATCAACAGGAAACGGACGTGTGTGTGGCAGCACAGACAGACAGACAGAGAGACAGACAGACAGAGGGACGGACAGACTGACAAAGAGATAGACTAACTGAAAACATGAAACAGAAATGAATAAAAAAGGCCACACTGAATAATAGAAGGAGGGAGCAATTGAATAGATGGATAGGACAAACAAACATTTACAATATATTACTTCTGTTTTTTCTTTCTTCTCCTCCTCCTCTTCCTCCTCTTTCTCCATTGCGTCTCCTTCCATCTTGTTTCTTTCCAGTCTTCCCCACCACCACCACCAATAACAACAATATCCCTGCTATCCACACCAATATTAATACATACACACACACACACACACACACTCCGCCACCATCACCATGCCGTCCTCTATTAAATCTAAGTACACAGAAACGAAAAGACATTCCTCCACACACACACACACACACACACACACACACACACACACACACACACACACACACACACACATCTGTGAAAAAAAAAAAAGGAAGGACGGTACTTCACTTTCTCGACACGTAATCCTTCCTGCCTTCTCTCCTCCCCTTCCCTCAGCCCCCCTACTGCTTCCCTCCACTCTCCCCTCCCTCCCTCCAACCCTTCCTCTGCTCCCGGTCGCTGAGAGCCCCGTTTCAGTGTTGCCTCTCAAATGTAAATTCTGTCATTGGTCCATTAGCTCTCATTAACCTTTAAGTGGCACCGAGAGAGAGAGAGAGAGAGAGAGAGAGAGAGAGAGAGAGAGAGAGAGAGAGAGAGAGAGAGAGAGAGAGAGAGAGAGAGAGAGAGAGAGATTCTTCGATACAGGATCCTCTTGCAGTCTGTGTCTTACGTAACGCCGAATACGTGGAAATAATCTCTCTCTCTCTCTCTCTCTCTCTCTCTCTCTCTCTCTCTCTCTCTCTCTCTCTCTCTCTCTCTCTCTTTACAAAAGCGAGAGCTATAAATCACTAATGTACAGTAAGGGAGAGGAGACACTAAGGAAATGTTTAATTAATACCGCTCTCTCTCTCTCTCTCTCTCTCTCTCTCTCTCTCTCTCTCTCTCTCTCTCTCTCTCTCTCTCTCTCTCTCTCTCTCTTCGCCTGTCCCTCTTGGCTGTTTCGTTATTAAACAGACTTCGGGAGAACTTGATTCTTTGGTTCTCTGCTGGCGAGGCGACACGGTGTGATCCTGAATATCTCACGCCCGTCCCTCCTGCTTTCCTTCCCCCTCTCTCTCTCTCTCTCTCTCTCTCTCTCTCTCTCTCTCTCTCTCTCTCTCTCTCTCTCTCTCCATCCGTTGTTTTTACCTTTTCCCTGTACCCCTTTCCAAATGCAGGTGAGGTAAGGCGCCCAGGAAAGGGAGAAAGAAGGGTTGGAAGGTTAAAGTTGAGAGAGAGAGAGAGAGAGAGAGAGAGAGAGAGAGAGAGAGAGAGAGAGAGAGAGAGAGAGAGAGAGAGAGAGAGAGAGAGAGAGAGAGAGAGAGAGAGAGAGAGATGGATAGACACAGCTAGTGAGGAGGGATGAAGGGATGGGAGGCAGGGAGGTAGGCAGGGAAGAAGGGAAAGAGTCACAAGCTGTGCGTTCCCCTCGTTGATCTGAGGGGGAAGTGTTGTCTCTACGGGGTGGCGAGAGGCGGGAGGGAGAGAGGGAGGGAGGAAGAAACGGAGAAAAGGAAGAACAGGAGGGAGGAAGGAAAGGAAGGATGTATTGAGGGAAGGGTGAGCAAGCATCATAGTTCAGTTAGTTCAGTTTCTTCCTTCCTTACTTCCCTGCTTGCTTGCTTGCCTCCCCCTTCTTTTCTATCCGCCAGGCACTGGGTAGCGAACAAGCGGCTCAATATACTGCAGGCAAGACGTAAGAGAGTTCATGATGGCAGCTATTCCTCCACCACACTCTCCACATCCATCGCCTTGCCTTCCACCTGCGCCACTTCCACCGCTTTCCCCCACCCTTCCCCTCCCCCCACAACATCACCAGTCTTCCACCACCATTTAGACTATCTCCACATTCATCACTATCTTCCACTACAATTTCCACCTCCAATATGTCTTCCACCACCATCACCTCCTCCACTATTGTTTTCCACCTCCACCTCTTCTAGCTCCATCACAAAGACCTCCACAATTCCACATCTACCACCACACCTACCAATATCATCACCATCACTGCATTCTCCACACCACCACCTCCACTACCACCATTATCATGCCTTTCATCTCCACCATCACCAGCTCCATTAATTTCACCACCACGCCCCCCCCCCCCCACACCATCAACCACCATTGTCTTACCTCCACTCCCGGTGCCTCCACCTCTAGTCTTGTAAACAGATTGAGATTTTTCGAGGGAAATTTACTTGTCTAGGAAATTTGTCTGCCCGAAGCTGACTTTTTACGTGGTCTGATTTTTCTTGACTTTGTTTCTTCAAAGAGAATTCCGGATCCCTTTTTCGTGGGTGTGGTGTTCTCAATCTGGGAAATGACGGCCAGGAACGCTAACCTCGGAAAAATAATTTGCCTGGCAGCAGTGCACGGCTCCCGGCATTTACACAAGTTCACCCCTGCTGCCCTCAGGTTGTTCCGAAGTAAAGTCACCTTCGCTGCAGCTTTTTCTGTGGCCCCTACTGAGAACAGCACCAGCCTCCAGCAACAGGTGCACACCACACCTGTGTGTTCGGTTATGGATCAGCATGCACCCTTCCTCCACCCAACGAGCGTCCATTAAATACATCACCCGACAGGCAAGGGCAGGCCAAAGGGGAGGGTGGAGGGCACGGCGGAATCCCAGACCTGAAGCTAAGGATATACTGAAATTTTGATCGTGATACAGTATAGTTAAACCCTGATGCAGGGTTTAAAACAAAGCTGTCGTATCGTACAGGGATGCCTTGAACGAAGTCTAGGGGAAAGGTATCCGTTTGTCAAGTTAGTTTGCACAAAATTAGTCTTGCAACGCGCCTGAGAGCACGCAGATGTATTCTTCTTGCGTGCACACCAGTACCACTGACCACGAGTGAACCAACTTCTGGGAAAGAAAGCTTCCCATTGTGGCTCTGCATTGTGTTCATTGCATGTGCCATATGACACACGGACCACATCGCAGGAAAAGCAAGGTTCTGACTGGCTCATAACTGCAGTGAGTGTATAAATGATATTCATGATAGGAAAACATCAAACACACACACACACACACACACACACACACACACACACACACACACACACACACACACACATACACACGCTGGAAATACACTCACATTTGCTGTATAATGAACGGACAGGCACGAGTAAGCATGTCACTGATGGCATGATATGTATATAACATATACACCAGTGAAGACCGAACAGGTTGACACAAAGAAAACCACCCAGCCAGCGTAACAGACAGACAGACAAACAAGACTGACAGACAGACAAACAACCAGCCAGCTAGCCAGACAGCCTAGCCAGACAGACGGACAATTAACCACCCAGCCAGCCAGACAAACAGAAAGGTACCTACAGGACAAGAAAACACACACACACACACACACACACACACACACACACACACACACACACACACACACACACACACACACACACACACACACACACACAGGCCAATACACAGTCGAGTACAGCGGACCATCACTCAGTCACTACACAAAACTTGGTCTCCTTTCAGCGGCACGCTACCAGTCCCCACCCCACGCTGCAGCCTCGACCCGCCAGGCACCGCCACCATCGCCAGGTGCTGACTTACTATTTTCCCAGCCAGCTTTCCTTTCCTCCGGGAGGCACCATTATGCCGTCACTGTTCGAGCCAGCGCCGGAAGGATTCAGAAAGGTGGAGGTAGGATGGCAGGGGCAGGGAGCGCCGAGAGAAATGGGAGTGGAAGAAGGGGATAGAAGGCTTGGGGTCGGGGAATGGATTGGGAGAGGAAAAGAAGGGGAAAAAGTCAAATGAGAAAGAATGGAGGACGGAGAGAGGCAGAGGAAGAGGAAGGGAGGAGAGCAGCAGCATTGACAGGGATGAGAGAAATGGGGGAAAAGAGAGAGAGAGAGAGAGAGAGAGAGAGAGAGAGAGAGAGAGAGAGAGAGAGAGAGAGAGAGAGAGAGAGAGAGAGAGAGAGAGAGAGAGAGAGAGAGAGAGAGAGAGAGAAAGGTGAATGGAAGGTTCGGGGACAGGGAATAGATGGGAGGAGAAAGAGAAACACACCAAAGGAAGAGGGGAAGTAAAATTAGAGAGAAATGGAGGGAGGTGAATTAGAGGGCAGAGAGAGAGAGAGAGAAAGAAAGAGAGAGAGAGAGACAAGAGGAGTGAATAAGGGGGAAAAAAAGAAAGGAAAAAGGAGAACAGAAAACTAAAGGACAGTGAATTGATGGGGTGAGGAAGAGAGGGAATATAAAAGGAGGGGGAGAAAGTAAAAGACGAAGAAATATAGGAAGGAAAAGTAGAGAGAGAGAGAGAGAAAGGGAAGAATTAGAGGCGGAATATATGAGAGGGAAGGGGCAGCGAGCTCTGGGAGGGGGAATGGATGGGAGGAGGAAGGAAAGGAATGTAAAAAGAAACACAAACAGTAAAATGAGAAAGAAATGGAGGGAGGAGACGCGAAGGGAGAGGAGTGAATTAGGAAATGTAGAGGGAGAGAGAGAGAGAGAGAGAGAGAGAGAGAGAGAGAGAGAGAGAGAGAGAGAGAGAGAGAGAGAGAGAGAGAGAGAGAGAGAGAGAGAGAGAGAGAGAGAGAGAGAGAGAGAGAGAGAGAGAGAGAGAGAGAGGTATGAAAAGAAAACACAGGAATCGTATAAAAGGGAAGAAGGGAAGAGAGGAAAAGCGGAGAGGAAAGAAGAGGGAGAGGGGAGAGGATGGAGAGTCAGGAAGGTTATGTACTCGTATAGGCAGGAAGGGGAAAGGGAAGGAGGACGGAGAGAGGCGTAGGAAAGGATAAGTATAGCGTAAAAGGAGGAGGAGGAGGGTGAGGGGAAAAGAGGAAAGGAGAGAAGGGAGGGAAGAGGAGAGAGGAGGGAGAAGTCCACTTAATGTCACCGACTCTGAACTTAACTTGAAGGTTGGCAAGGTGGAAGGTGGAAGGCTAATCTGACGGTGGAGCTCCGCCCTCTTTTCTACCCGACGACCACGAACGACTGCAGCGCACATCAACGACCTTTCTGGGAGGCACGAGCATTGCAAGGGAAAGGAGGGAGGGAGAGAGGGAAAGAGAGAGCCAGGTATTCATCAAGGCAACCAATGATATGCTCTGAAGGAATGAGGACAGACAAGGCAGTGAATTCAGTGTGGTTTGTGAATATCAACACAGTGGACCACAAAAAGTATGTAAAAGTATGCTATTGTTTGTTCCTCCTGGTCTCTGGGTGGGTAACAAGGGTCCTCCTCGTAATCGTTATCAGTATCTATGGTTTCACTGTATGACAAATGCCTTCCTTTCACATTCGAGCATCGAAGTTAACGCCAATGCTCATAAAGATCCAGGTCGCAGCACACACCTATGTCCATAAAGGTAAACAGACGGAGGAACATACAGAAGGGATACAGAGACAAGGAAAAGAAAAAGTGGGTAAGCTTACTGACATACAAACAGAAAGAAAGGAAAACAAAAGTAAAAGATAAAGGAAAATGATTAATTGGACAAACAAACAAGCAGAAAGATGGACAAAAATAAGAAACCATAAGGAAGAAGATATAAAAGAATAGAGATGATAAATAGACAGATATATTGACAATAACAAAAAAAAAAATCTTAAAAGTGAGTTAATAGGAGGGAAGATAAACAGACGGACAAACAAACAAACACACGGACAGACAGAGAGAGGCAGACCGACAAACTTGCTGACAAACAAAAAGAAAACGAGTGAAAAAAAAAACAAAGACAATAAACAAACGACTGAAAAAAAAAAAATGGAGAGAAAACAGAAGCAGCACAAAGGCAAAGGAACAGAGGAGCAGACGAACACAAAACAGACTCATAAAGACAGACAATAAAAAAGAGTAGCAGGGAATGAAAAGGATGGATGCACAAACAGACGGGCAGACAAACAGGCAGGTAGGCAAGCAGTGATGGCGCCTATCCGCCCACAGCCGCGTCAGATCGCCCTGCTGAGAGCCCCCGGGGAGTGCCGCCAGGTGATGATGGCCACGCCGGCAGGAGGTGGCGTGGTTTCACAAGATTACCGCCTCACACTCCACTCAGGAAGCCGCCGTGACCTCACCATACCACACTGCACGCTGCACAATACACTTAGATATATTGTACCAGGCCGCGTTACCACAGAGTATACAAAGCACTACGGGTATGTACATGTTTCTTTTAACCAGTCACGATTTGTCCTCATACTGTGCTGTGTTGCCGGCCGTGATCAAACGGTGCTGCAACGCTTAGAACTACACATTAATAGGATTGGTAGAAATAAAAGGAGAAAAATAGCAGTAATGAAAACAGATCATACAGAAAGAGGTATTTGGTCCATTTTTACATCAAATGAACGTACATCAATAACCGTACCATACCATATCACTCAAAATACGAGTATACAGCATAACTATAACGTAATAATACATACCATCATTTACAGTATGTCGTTAGGACACAAACAACACCATCACCAACATGCATGATCTGATTACACGCCAAAGACATTCCAAGTGACCGTCTTCACTCATCCCTGTCAGCTCTCCATCTGTTCCAGGCCATCTCTGCAACACTTCTCACCACTCTATTTAGTCCAGTTACACCAGTCCTCTAGTTACAATCATCATCATCAACAGGAGCAGCTTCTATGATTACAATGCAAGACAAAAGGTATCCGCAACTTACTCCTCTCTATTTGAAGCCACCCTAGCGAACTTATCATTGCATCTCCCCTTTAGCTCTCAGTCTGCCTTGCCTACAACACAATACCTTGCATCTACCATACACTACTGCACTCTACATCACTCTAGCACATTCGCATCGTACCCTCTAATTGAAAATCCACCCCGGCGGAAGGAAGAAGGATGCCTTGGCTCAGAGTGTCAGAACCACGGAAAGAGCAAGACCGTGTACTCTACGCATGCTGTTTATACCTTCCCAGAGGCTACAGTCTCGGCACACCAGTAAAAAAAAATATCAACACTCCATGACTGTGCAAGAAAAGTAAAATATCATAGCGTCATCACCGACACTTGCATACCATTCATTCACTATTTCATTTTTGGAGCGTTACTCTTCCATCCCGTAACGCCAAACTGATGGCTCCCCACACCCATAGATCGCGGGGTTTTGTTGATGTATGAGAGAGAGAGAGAGAGAGAGAGAGAGAGAGAGAGAGAGAGAGAGAGAGAGAGAGAGAGAGAGAGAGAGAGAGAGAGAGAGAGAGAGAGAGAGAGAGAGAGAGAGAGAGAGAGAGAGAGAGAGAGAGAGAGAGAGAGAGAGAGAGAAATCCCCAGAAGAAAAAAAGAAAAAATAGCAGTTGTGGTAACGCTGACTGTAGAGCTAATCATACATAATCATGAGGGTGATGATGGTCGTGGCAGCAGCACCAGTAAAAGCAATTCTGGTGACAGGAAAAACACCAGAATAAGTTGCATTGGCAGTATTGTGCTAAACTTATGGAGAGAGAGAGAGAGAGAGAGAGAGAGAGAGAGAGAGAGAGAGAGAGAGAGAGAGAGAGAGAGAGAGAGAGAGAGAGAGAGAGAGAGCGGCAAGCTTACTACACTGAGGTCAACTCTGGACACACAACACCCAACGTTTAGCATCCCAGCACAGGCCCATCCACACAAGTCCCCCCTACAACCACCACTGCCAGACATCCCTGTAAAACCTGCCGATAACCACAGCCCTTCCTTGCCATTCCACTGAGTCCCCCGCCCATCTACTTACACATTTCCCTCTCCCTTCCCCATTCTCTCCCCTCTCCTTCCTCCTTCCTTCCCTCCGCACCACGAAGATCGCTATCTAATTAACTCGCCAAACAGCGCTGGACGAAACCGGGTTAGCCGAGCGCCTCTCCAATCAGGTACAAATTAGTTCATCTCTGCAGGTGTGGCGGCCAAGGTACGGGTAATCAGCGGTAGTGCCTTGGTGATGAGAGGCGCGGTGCAGTATCTTGCTACCTACATACTGCTACTGCTGATGCTGCTGCATAACTGGTCTCCCTTCATATCCACCCACCTGGACACTTTCCCCCGTGGTCGTGTTCCCTTGTAAACATTCTCCTGTGTGGATGTTTCCCCTTCCCCAGGTTATAACTGATGGCACTGTTATGATAAGCAAACACTGGCTGCCTGAAACCGTCGCTATTAATGGCTTGGGTTAGGTCACGTCAGGTAAGGTTTGGTTAGATTAGGTTAGGTTATCTTTAGTTAGGTTTATATTTGGATGATTAAAGAGAGAAGGGGAAGTCTCAGGAGAGGGAAATGTCTGGAGGGTGTTATGCACTTAAGGGGGAAAACTTGAGAAAGGAGAAAAGGACCAGGAAAAAAGAAAAAAAAAAACCTACACTCGACATAAGTACTACCACTACTACACTACTAATACTACCAGAACCACGACTACAACTCCAGCAACAACTCCCAAACTTTCCTTACCATCAGAACTACAACAACTATAGCTATGACTACAACCACTGCTTCAATTGTTTTTGCCCCTAGGAATAATGACCAGACGCAGGAAAGGATGAATATACTACACGAGATGGGAAACCTTGAAAACATTTGGCTTCACTGCACTGAGGGATGCGAACCAGGGGACGCGAGGGAAGGGAGAGAGGAACAAGGGTGAACACCATTACGAGTTAATTATTCACTGCAGCCTAAGGAGAGAGAGAGAGAGAGAGAGAGAGAGAGAGAGAGAGAGAGAGAGAGAGAGAGAGAGAGAGAGAGAGAGAGAGAGAGAGAGTGAGAGAGAGAGAGAGAGGTTCAGGGGGGGTGGAGGGAGAGCAGGATGGGAGAGCGTGAAGTACCGTACATTAAACGAAGAAAAAAAAAGTGAACGGCTGGTAGCGATGGTAAGGTGGTGGTGGTGGTGGTGGTGGTGGTGGTGGTGGTGGTGGTGGTGGTGGTGCTATGCTGTTGTTACTGAAAGGAACAACATCAACAACCATCACCACTACCACCACCACTACCATCACCACCACTACTACCTCTCACCTAAATTTTTCTTTCAATTAATCTACTTCAGACGCACCCACCCTTCCCTTCTCTCTCTCTCTCTCTCTCTCTCTCTCTCTCTCTCTCTCTCTCTCTCTCTCTCTCTCTCTCTCTCTCTCTCTCACTCACTCTTTATCTTTCTCTTGCATTCTCTTTCACACACACACACACACACACACACACACACACACACACACACACACACACACACACACACACACACACACACACGATCAATACACAGGCTGAGAAGGGTTAATTAGCCAACATTTTAGGTTATTTTTGCTACACCACCTCACATGAGAACAGGGAAGATGGGTCAACGGTCTGCTGGTCTGTTTGTCTGTCCGTCTGATCTGTGACTGTTTCCATAACTGCTGAAGAAGAAGGAGGGAGGGAGGAAGGGAGGGAGGGAGGGAGGGAGGGAGGGAGGAGGGAGGGAGGAAGGAAGGAAGGAAGGAATGAGGAGAAGAAAAAAAGAGGAAGAGGAGAAGAAAAAAGAAGGAGCAGGAGGAGGAGGAGGAGGAATACAAAGGAATACAAAGAAAAACCAAACAGCAACAGACCTGTTGGTCCTTGCAAGGCTGTTTGGTAACTACTTCTAACTAGCTACAGGGAAGAGAGATAGGACAGCATAGCAGGAGGAGGAGGAGGAGGAGGAGGAGGAGGAGGAGGAGGAGGTGAGGAAGAAGAGGAGGAAGAATAACAAGATTTACAACATCATTAGCAGCAGCAGCGGCAACAACAACAACAACAACAACAACAAAAACAACAACAACAACAACATCTCTCTCTCTCTCTCTCTCTCTCTCTCTCTCTCTCTCTCTCTCTCTCTCTCTCTCTCTCTCTCTCTCTCAGGCTTCTTCACCAGAGGACAAAAAGGTAAACGTATTATAACCCCAATTTTTCCCCCCAGACACGCCACGCTGGCCTGACAATAACACGAGGGAAATACTTCAATAATTTCTTTCCTCCATAATTTAGTTTTGCATTCCGAGGTTTTCCTCAACATGGAATTGAAATTGCCTTTAACCCTTTGTTTTGCAGCCGCTTATTACCATTTTCCTGCCCATCCATTTTCTCAATCATTTAATTTCGTAGTGATTCCGTTCTGATCTGCACGTCCAGGTTTGCAAATTAGGAAACGTTGGAAAAAAAAAATGAAAAAAAAAAAAAAGAGGCGGATCCCTCTTGCGTTGATCTGCAGTAACCAATTTGTTATACATTTTCCATACGGTACACAATTTTTTTTTTTTTTTTGTGTATATATTCATTTTTTTTTTCTCTACGTCTATTTATACTTTCTCTGTGAACTACAGCGTATAAAACAAATGTTTTCCATGCTTTCAATACGTTTATGTGTGTTTAGTATCTATTGCTTGTGTGTTTAGTATCTATTGCTTGTGTATTTATATATCTATACTCGTATGTATTTACTCGTACATACTGCACGTTCCTATAGTGTATGTATGTATGGATCTCCTCCTCCTCCTCAATGAAAGACTACCATGTCACTTTTTTTTTTTTTTGTGGGGGGTCTTTGGCCAAGGGCAACAAAAATGCCGAAATAAAAAAAAAAAAGGGCACTGAAGGTGACAGTCCTTAAAGCATGTAGTTTAAAGGGTTGTTCAGAATTTCAGAAGTGTTTTGACACCTCCCTCTTGAAACAGTTCAAGTCAGAGGCAGGATGGGAGAACAGAGGCACAGTTCCGAAGAACAATTAGAGGGACCCCATCAGGTCCAAAATCCTTTCGAGGATTAAGGTCAGCGAGGGCATGGAAAACATCATTAGGAAGGATCTTAATAGGAGGTATGAAATAATCCGAGTGTGGAGGAGAGGCAGTAACAAATCATGTATCATGAAGGGTAGAATTTTGAGTCAAGGTATGAGTGAAGAGTTCAGCTTTAGAGATAGATGAGGCAGTGGTTCCATCAGGTTGAAAGAGAGGAGAAAAAAGATGAAGAAAAGTTGTTGGAGATATTTTTGGCTAAGGGCAGGAAGTCATGAGGGGAGTTAGATCTTGAAAGGTCTTGACATGTTCCATTGATGAAAGAGTTTTTGGCTAGTTAAGGGACAGTCTTGGCATGATTTCAGGCTGAAACTTAAAGCACATCGAGTTTCAGGAGATGAAAGGATCAGGCGCCCTGTCTGGCCCGCCTCTCTATCATGTACAGCACGAGAACATGGCGGAGATGTTTGTGCATTACAATAACCAGTGCAGCAAAATTAGACAGCTGCAAACATATCATACAGCGTCACCTACACAGACAAGCTACCCTTACTTTATTCGGGATACTGATAGGAAAGACTGGTTTTCTCAATCCTCACATTAAAACGGCTGAGGTCAATTTTCACTCACAAGCTGGACTGGACAGAGAAAACCATACCAACAGCTGCGAGACGTGTCATGGAAAAAATAAAAAAATAAATAAATAAATCTATGCAAAAACCCAGAAACCGAAAAAAATATAAACAAATAAATAAATAAATAAAAATAAATAAATACTCGGCAGTTAGGATGATAAGGGTGGCGATAGGTAGACCCCACGAGAGGAACCAGAGCCAATGAGTTCACTGGTCAAGACAACCTGAGTAGTGAGGACATTGCCTAACGCCCTGCACTCTAACCATGACCTCCACAACCCTGCACCCTAACAACACCCAACACAACACACAGACTCGTGATACGCAGAGGTTATGAACGAAACTATCACGAACTAGAGGACTGATAGATGATGACAATGATGGTGCTTATGCATTTATCTGTCTATTTACATCTATCAATTTTGTACTTTTAAAACGTATATACATTGTCTTTTTTTTTTTTCCTTTCCATATTTTCCCCCAACACAGATCAGCGTACAAAAGAAATGAAACTCGGTCTAGGAAGGAAATAAGTAGGGCAGGCAGGTGTTATGAGATGCGTAATTTTATCAGGTAGGATGGAAAAAAAAAAAAAAAACGGGAAAGAAAATTACATAACAAAGTAGGAAGAAAACGAGCACCAGGAGAAAATGGAGAAGGGAGGAAAAAATATTAGGGCGACTGAAAAGAAACATTCTGCCCGAGTCTGCCCTTGATTACTTTTCTTGGACCGAACAGGAGGAAAATTAAGAGCGAGGGAAAAAAGCAAAAAGGAAAAATATAAACAAACAAAAGAAAGAAAGAAGGAAAGAAAAGGCAAATCGTTCTCAGGGGTAAGGGAGGAGGAGGAGGAGGAGGAGGAGGAGGAGGAGGAGGAGGAGGAGGAGGAGGAGGAGGAGGAGGAGGAGGAGGAGGAGGAGGAGGAGGAGGAGGAGGAGGAGGAAGGAATAAATAAAAGGAGGAAGGAAGGGAGGAAGGAGAAAAGGAGGAAAGTGGGAGTCAGTTCGCTTTAGGATTGACAAGAAACGAGGGAAGGAAAGAAGGAAAAGAGAGAGAAGAAAAAAGGAGAAAGGAAAGGGGAGAGAATGAATTGGAAAGCTCGCGAGAAAAGAATTCATGCGGGGGATAGGAAAGAGAGAGAGAGAGAGAGAGAGAGAGAGAGAGAGAGAGAGAGAGAGAGAGAGAGAGAGAGAGAGAGAGATTGATTCATTGCCAGTTTTCATAATTACACTTTTTCTCTGTGATAAATCTCTCTCTCTCTCTCTCTCTCTCTCTCTCTCTCTCTCTCTCTCTCTCTCTCTCTCTCTCTCTCTCTCTCTCTCTCTCACGTCATATTACCTTCCTGACTTCCTATTTCCTTCCTTCTTCTCTTCTTTCCTTCCTCCTAGTTTTTTTCCTCTTGATCTTTACCCACCTCGTGTTTCCTTCCTTCTAGCTCTTTCTCTCATTCTTTTCCTCTTCTTCCTCCTACTTCCACCATTGCCTTCCTCCTCCTCCTCCAAGTCCTCCTCCCAGAATCTATTGGTCAGCACATTTAACATTCCGCGTCCAATTTTGCGAACTGCTCCTCTTTCCCGGTGGTTTACGAGGCACCAACAGGCGCCTCTCTCGGCCTTATACCCGGTGCCTGCTGCTCCTCCCCCTCACACTCCCGTCCTGCACTTGCACTGCACGCCACGTCGCCCACCCGTCACCTTATACTGATTTGCACTGTCTGTTTGTCCCACTTTCGCTGGCTACTCTCGTCTTTTTTTTCCCTCGTATCAATTTTTATCTATGAATGAAGTGGGAGTTGTTAAAAAAGTTATGGTGTGCTTGTAATTATGCTACGTGTCTTCTATCATTCGCTTTTTTATTTTTTTCTTATTCTTATCTACGAGTTTAGCCAAGAAAGAGAGTTTTGGTGCATCTACAGTACGTTTACTAGCAATATTTACACGCTTCCTTGTCTTCCATTAATTGAACAACGCGTCTGTTTCAGCGTCAGGAGAGAGAACACTGCGTCTGCAAGGTTACTTACTGTTACTCATAATTCTGCGGTACTGAAATGGGAGATGGGTTATGCTAGTTGCACCACACTCATACTCATGATACTTCTCATATTTCAGGGGTAGTAGTAGTAGTAGTAGTAGTACCCAGTTCGTCCTATAATAGTAGTAGTAGTAGTAGTGGTACTCAGTTCGTCTTATAAAATACAGTCTACTTCAGAGACTTCGTTAAGACGCCTGGCAATGTCTAGCGCATATAGAGAAGACGATAAAGCTATCAAGGAAATAATAAGAGAAAACGCCAAGCCTACTGACCCGGACGCGGAATTCAAACTCACAGCTTTCTACAAAAACAAAACATCCAACATCGTCATGAAAAACAGCCTGATGTATTAGTGTTTTTGCAACGTTGGTGACTGCAGTCGTCAAAGGTCAGGATATGTCGGCTCCACCATTATTACCCTATCAAAAAGACTCACTTTCACCTACAAGACGGCGCCATTCGACGTCATGGAACTCAGTAGCACGGATCCCCATCACTAAGAACAACTGGAAACCAATACCACCAAGAGGACGAGGGACGAAACAACTAAGGATGACCAAAGAAGTATATACGAGTATAAAGACACAAGCCTTCCAACGTACAACTTCTCCCGGAGGCAAGTTCATCATCACACCACCGAGCGCGACTAGCAGCGGAGCGGGGACACTGATTGGCCGCCCTGCTTCCCAAAGAACGAATGACGTCTGGAGGGCAGAGGGACACCGTTATTTCTAGAAAGAAGTATGAACCTTAGTAACCTAATTGCTTCCTTGTACAGCGATCAACGTTCCCTCGTATGGAAAATTGAAAGTTTCTAATAAACTCAATGATGCAGTGGTCGCTGTTGACTTCAACTAAACATGTATCCAGCACGACATTCTCCCAATTTCTACACACACACACACACACACACTAAATATCTTAATTCAGGACCTAAATACAAGGGCACCAATTACTTGTGTCCTTCATCATAACAACTGAGGAACAAAAGGCAACGCCCATGACTGCGTCACAACCTCAGCCCCCGCTTAGAGACACTGAGTGACTGATGTATATGATCGATGGGAAGTGAATGGGAAGTGGCAAGGCATCGAGTCTACGACATGACATTCGAGGTATGAGAGTCTGTCGTCGAGCAATAGCCATCGCCAGGAAGTGCAGTCAGTCTGGTCAAGCTTGACTGTCCGCCACTAACTGCTGCAATGACTGTTCATGTGAGCGTTGCATTAATGTATAAAAAGATCAAATGTACATGGGTATATTATCATGACATGTATTTTAACTCTGGTGGCAAGATATAATTTGGTCTCGCGGTCATCAGGGGTCACCGGCACTAACCACGGCCATTCGAATGAGGGCCGCTGCGTCACGACTCACTCACGCACGCACACACATTCCCTGATATCCTTCTACTACTCCTTGAATTTATATTTATGAACACAGACGATACCGAGCACTTGGGATGGTAAGTCATGGCGCCGTGTCTCCGTCCGTAAGCCTTTCAGCGCCGCGACATGATTTGATTACATTCCCGATTCCATTACAAGATTATGTCATGTTGAAGACGATATTTGCTTGGTGTGGGCCAGGTGGCTTGTGACGACGATGACGAAGAAGATGACAGCACCAGCCATGATCACTACCACGATGATGAAGATAATGGTGACTGGAAATGGTGATGATAGCGATGCCTACTGATGATGACTGATTGATGATGATGACGGCGGATCGTGTTTCGCTGCTGAAGGGATTAAGTGCGGCAGAGGTAGTGGCGTCCAGAACTTGTTATAATGATACAAAATGCTCTTTCATCACGAGTGAAGCAAGGACAATAACATGACGTACACTAACACAAAGAACACGTACACGCCACGGCTACACGTCCTCAACTAATTACTACACCAGCCCCAAAGTTACGCGTCTAAATGTAATTATTGCATGAAAACAATTTCACGGCAAAATAGCCCAGTAATTCCCCCGGTAAGGCTTTGGTGCAATTATATATATATGTCATATCCTGCTCCTGCCTGTAAAAGGGAACGAGGAGGGCGAACTTTACGGCGACAGCTGCCATTGTGCCTGATTACCTGATGGCCCTCACGTGGTGTCTCCCGCGGCCCGCCATTGTCATGCACTCCACGTATATCCCGCAGTGCTGCGAATGCTCACGAAATGATACTAAATATGACAACAGAAAAATAGGAACAACAAAAACAAACCTGAACTAGTAGTTAGTTCTTTGGTGGCACACACACACACACACACACACACACACACACACACACACACACACAGACAAATAGGCTGTCAATGAGAAAGTAAACAATACTGATGCAATAAAGGCCACAAAGATTGGTAATTAATTACATCGGGACAAGACACGTTAAGCCTCCAGCCAGACCCGCGTAAACAAGCAGCGTGATCATACTAATGGGAAATTCAATTTTGCCAAAACAAATGTTGAATTATTCATGGCGGATGTCAAAAAGAAAAAAAAAAAAAAATAGTTCAGTGCTGCAAAGGCTTCGTTGTTCTCGTTATGAGGAAGCCTCCACTGTCAATACCGCGGGTCCCCATCACACCTTCCTGTATGGTGAACTGCTGTATTGCACTTCATGTTTTCCTTGAGCATCAGACACCTGCCACGGCCGAATGTTGGACGCCTTTCATAGTAACAGAAACACTGACAGCAACGAAAAAATAAATAAATAAATAAAATAAATAAATAAAAATAAATAAATAAATAAAAAAATAAAAAAACACAGTAAGATTTCCAGCAAAGATCAACAAGGCTGATCCCTTCTTATCTTACGAGCAACTATCGGCAGGATCCGTCGGGCAATAAGGGGCCTTCAAGGAAATATAATCGAAGGCTTTAAACATCCTCACAGGTTTTATAAATGCTCAGTAAGTCATTTCTTTATCAGCCTTCACTGACGGAAGCGTAATCACAGGTAATTCATTTTCTGACAGACACACAATGATTATATTACGAACCTGTCTGGAAAGAATCCCAGCAGGTAATGGAGTGTATTCCTGCTTATCTGACGCCTGGCGCGCGCGATGCAAAAGCTAAACGTTTCTAGAGGGCACAGTGACAGGTGGGAATTGGTGGTGACGGGAACAAGGCTGAGGAATGAAACCTTTATTCCAGGCAAGTGTACGCAACGAGTCGGGAATAAAGTTCTCATTACTCAGGTCGCGTCCTTCGCACCACCTGCCCGCGCTGAACATTTCACGAAGCAAGCGTCGCAACTCCCAGGAAGCAAGCCGCAGCTAGTCGCGTACCCTGGGAGTGTGTGACTGTGTACCACTTAGGGCGAGACTCTGTACACCTTCCGTCTCAGTCTTCCTAGTCTCTTTGATCGACTGCTCTCTCTCTCTCTCTCTCTCTCTCTCTCTCTCTCTCTCTCTCTCTCTCTCTCTCTCTCTCTCTCTCTCTCTCTCTCTCTCTCTAAGCCACCCATCCGTCTCTGCTCGTCCCCTTTCACGCATACGCAGAGGCACAAGCTAATTCTCCATGTTAAAGAAACACCAGACGTGTGTGTGTGTGTGTGTGTGTGTGTGTGTGTGTGTGTGTGTGTGTGTGTGTGTGTGTGTGTGTGTGTGTGTGTGTGTGTGTGTGTAAAGAGGGAAGCAACACACACACACTGGAACAAGAATATACCAAAATAACATCAAGAGCTCCCATTGCAGAGTTTACAATAATCAGCAGTCATCGATCAGGCAAAGGTTAATGCTAAGCGGGCGATGCATAACAACGCTAAAACAACAGTGATGAAATACCAACAGCCTTCATGCGCTCACTCACAAACATTATGAAAACGTTAGCAAGCAAAAATCATTCATTACTTCGTGATTATGACTTCGCTCTGCCTTCATTTCTTTGTTTCCTAATGCAAGTTTTCTTTTTTTTTTCCGGCCCCGTGTGTCTGCAAATCAGATTATCTTTATCACTACTGCTGCCGTCATTATTTACGCTATTTCTTTTTTTTTTCTCTGCAGAGCTAATCATCATTCGATTCTGGATCATGTTTTATCAGGATTCTTTCATTTGACTCTCTCTCTCTCTCTCTCTCTCTCTCTCTCTCTCTCTCTCTCTCTCTCTCTCTCTCTCTCTCTCTCTCTCTCTCTCTCTCTCTCTCCCCCTCCCTACACTAGTATTTCTTCTACCCTTCTTCCCTCCCTCCCTTACTCCTTCCCCTATTTTTCCTCCAATCCATGCCATCCCTTCTCCCCTCCCTCCCACGCTATAACCCTCTTTTCCTCTCTTTCTTCCTCCCTCCCTCCCTCCCTTAAGTCCTCCACCCCTCTCCCAATCCAGCTTTCTTTTTCTCTATCCCCCTCCCCTCCCCATCTTTCCTCATTCTACCTCCATCTCTCTCCTCCCTAAATTTTCTTCAGTTGCCTGTAATTTCGCCTCTACGGATTACACTGGCCGTGTGGCGCTTCTAATTAAGTCAGAAACCACCACCACCACCACCTCTGTTCCTCAAGTGTGTGTGTGTGTGTGTGTGTGTGTGTGTGAAAGGAGTCCAGTGGAAAAAAAATAAATGCATGACTCACACACACACACACACACACACACACACACACACACACACACACACACACACACACACACACCTTAGGTAAATCCTTTAGTATCATATGACGAAAGAAGCGACAGATTTGGGATTTACTACAAGCAAGTCACGTTAGAAAGAGAGAGAGAGAGAGAGAGAGAGAGAGAGAGAGAGAGAGAGAGAGAGAGAGAGAGAGAGAGAGAGAGAGAGAGAGAGAGAGAGAATCAATAACATACCTGGAAAGGAAAGAAAGGGAAAGAGATGAGTTCAGTGTTCCCGGTATCGGCAAGTGACCTCAGGATGATCTTAGTGAATGGACCTCTTCACGCTCCTCTCTGCGCTTTTGTTCCTGGTCACTACGACACCACCACGAGATAAATAAATGAATAAATTAGTAAATAAAGAAAAAAATAACGTGAAGGTTCATTACAAATTTACTACTTTCTCCAAGGTTAATCATCCACATCTGACGAGCTTCTTACCACCTCCAGTTGTAAAATTCAGAAGCAATTACTGAAAAAAAAGAACGATTTTCAAGTGTAAACGAAGCACCTTCAAAAATTCAAATAAAACAAGATGCTGTATTATAACTTCGCTATCACTTCCGACAAATTACATTTAAGATTTCGAAAAAATACTGAAAAAAAATATGACCTTTTTTAATTTCAAGTACAAACGAAAGACTTAAAACAAATGAAATAAAACGAAATACCGTATTATAACTTTCCATCACTCCCAACGAATTATGTTTGAGAGGAAATCTTCTCATATAATAATCTTGGCAATGCAAGATAACATATACAGTATTAGTTAGTTAACTTTTACTTTGGTATGCTAATGTTGGCTGAACGACAGACTGACTGGCTGGCTTTTGGCGCCGCAGCAAATAGAGTGGCGACGAAGTGAGAGAGAGAGAGAGAGAGAGAGAGAGAGAGAGAGAGAGAGAGAGAGAGAGAGAGAGAGAGAGAGAGAGAGAGAGAGAGAGAGAGAGAGAGAGAGAGAGAGAGAGAGAGAGAGAGAGAGAGAGAGAGAGAGAGAGAGAGAGGCCAATTATGCAGCACAGCCTTACACGAAAGTTGTCTGAATCATAAACCGAACATTGAAAAAAGCGAGCAAAAAAAAAAAAAAAAAAAAAAAAAGGAAGCACGCACGAAGCATTATGAGTGAGAAACACCTGTAATAACAACAATAAAAGGTGGCGTGATGAACAACAACAGGTAATGAAGAGAACAAGAAAAAAAGATAAAAAGTAACAAAATATTCTCCTCTCGCAACCCTAACACACACACACACACACACACACACACACACACACACACACATGCAAACAAAAACACGCAGAAAAACAAAAAAGAATATACAATGTAGCTTTATTTACCTCATCTTTTTCACGGCCCTTCCCGCAGCAGATTAGTAACGCCGGGAAGAGAAGCCTTGTAATTTCCATAACAAATACACCAATCATTCGCTCCTTACGGCGTGAAAAATAACACCTCTGCCGCGCCCCGTGAATCACAAAAGAGTTAGTAATGCTCGGCTCCTCCTCGACAACAACTCATTACACTCGTCAGCACCATTATCATCACCACCCTCGTCATCACCATCATCATCATCACGATTACCACCTGGTCTCGCTAACAAGGCTTGTCAAATGCCATCATGCCTAATTTGTCCTTCTTACGCATTATGACCCCGTGTAGATGCTGGTTGGGTGGTGGTGGTGGTGGTGGTGGTGGTGGTGAAAGAGAAGAAACTAAGGAACACACAAACTGAACAAGCAACAGCAGACATGTTGACCCGTATGTAATTGCATGTGATAAACGCGAAGCCAATCTAAACTGACAGACAGGATAGTAAAAGATGAAAACTCCCCATCCACCCCTCCTTCCTCCCAGGGTGGTGAGAGAGAGAGAGAGAGAGAGAGAGAGAGAGAGAGAGAGAGAGAGAGAGAGAGAGAGAGAGAGAGAGAGAGAGAGAGAGAGAGAGAGAGAGAGAGAGAGAGTTGCAGGGAAATGTTCACAGGAGGAGGAGAAGTTGCGCTTTATAAGGATTAACGAATTTAAGACGTAACAAGAAAGAAACTTTCTCTTTCTCTCTCTCTCTCTCTCACACACACACACACACACACACACACACGAACATTATAGAAAACATTTACAGAGGGTGAGGCGTGTTCGTGCATTTCTTCCCTTCATCAGACACAATTACCAGCAGCTCGGCGCGGTGCATCGCTACGGACACGCGGACGGTGCAATAAACAAACCATAAACGTGAGGAGGAGCGAAGTGATGGGACGAGAGGGCAGGGCGCAGCGAGTGACGACCTGAGGGGAGGCAAAGGCGAGCCGAGTCTGGTCGCGGGGTGTTTATTGACACTGGATAATGGCCCTGACCGGCGTGATGACAACTGTGCCCTCGCTGAAGAAGGGCACAGGGCCAGGGAATGTCTTCACTAACTCTGGAACGTCAAACTCAAATGTTCTTTTTTCATGTGTGTACGAAGAGACAGAGCGAGAGCTAGAGAGAGAGAGAGAGAGAGAAAGAGAGAGACAAAGAGAGAGTCGCCCTGTGTCTGGAATATTGAAACAAGAAATACAAGAAGACACTACCAGCCAGAGCCAGCAGCCCCGCCAGTCGACTTAAGCCATCACGGTCATCCCCTCCCGAGGCCTGATCTGCCGCCCCTGATCCGCTCCCCCTCTGCATGTCACTTCCTGCTCAAATAAGATGGAAAATGTTTTGAGCGAGTGGCCAGCGGATGGACGGGCTGGCTGCGGGATCTCTTGGGTCAACACGATGGCTGGTTTCACGCCTGTCGTCCAGTGATACGCAGTCCACCTGTGCACTCTGTCCTCCTCTGTGACTTCGGATAAGCACAATGCCAGTCATACCCATAAACTAACGAAAGTGCTCATGTAAACCCTTTCACAGCAATTTGCAACAATTCACAACACTAAAAGCAATGCATGGAATCTTCATAAGTATCTAGAAGAAAGGTGATAAAAAATAAACGGATTTTTCAATTTCAAAGCAGTGCACTGTTTGGAGTGGCTGTAGAACTAAAAATGATTTCTCAGAGTGGTTAGTAACTAAAGAAAGATATATCAAAGAACAGTCAAAGGGTTAGTGTAGATTGCAGCCCACCACTAACGTCCCGTACTACACCAAACATACGCATACATAAATAAACAAAAACACACATGAATAGAATAAATAAAACAAATAAATAAATAAACACGCAAAGTAAATAAATAAACAAGTGCTCGTTTATGGTTGTCAGTTCCCATTTATCGGGTATCGAATATCAGCAACATGTTACCAGATAGCCGATGTTGTCACGGATCACAGCAGGTTACGACACCAGGACACCGCCGCGCCCTCACTGCACCACGGCGCCTTCACCTGTCTGCCTGTGTACCTGCTTGCACTTTCTGGGCTTGTATTCAGAAATGCTCAGCTCTCTCGTCATGACTATTTTCAAAGACCACAGAGATGATATGGAAATCTTGTTAATTTATATCTAGAAACATAAAATCACTCTTAAAAATCCGTGTTTCCGGCTAGTCTTTGGAAAGTAGTGATGGTGCGGGAGGAAATGTTTCAGAATATGGTTCCTGGTGTTGTGGCTCCACTGCACACCCAACACCGCTTCATGATTGCGCAGCTAAATGTGTGGCTTTTCAGTTGTGCATCCTGTTTTAAACTGAAATAAGACATGAATTGGGAAATATGGTTACAGGAAACATGTTGCTACATTTATTTCAAAGCGCTATTTCTTTCATGACGTATTTGTTTCATAACGTATTTGTTCCATAAATTCACCATAAAGTCAGTGCGAGAGCCATCATCATCATCGACATCATTATCACCATCATCACTATCATCATCGACATCATCATCACCATCATCAGCATGCCTGTACTGCAGAAAAAAAAAAAAAATCCACTCGTCTTTAGTGGTTGCTTGTCTATTCCATGTTACCGCAACAAAACTGATCCCACTTCCCCAACTTGGTTTCTATTTGGCTTGTCTTACCTTCACCGTGCTGCCCACCAACAGATATACACGTAAAAACCTCTTATTCACATGCCTCTTGTTTACGTTGAGTCGCTCCCCTGTTCTTTCTGATCAGTCTGGAAAAATTACCACCACGCGAGGCTTTCCTTTACCCATGACTTCACACATTCAGGAGGCAAGGCGCGGCAGGCTACTTTTCTCCACACCTTCAGGAGGGGAGTGGCAGGTCACCTCCAAGACCACGATACCTTTTAACTCTTGAATGCAATTTTATTCTACAGATCGCCGTTTCCTTTAAATTCTTCCCTTAGTGTTCTTTCTCCATCTTTTCACACGCGTGTAAATGGAACACAAACACGGTGCCTTCATGCAAGTGGTTGGCGGCGACTCAGCGTGACAGGAGTTCGCGGTCTTAACATTGTCAGCATGCCTTGGGAACATCGTCTTGGTCCTGTCTGAGTCATGTTGCGCGCCACCAGCACTGGCGCTCCCCGCTCGTGTGGCGTGTTGCTTCAATACTACAGCCCCTCGAGAGTTTGCTGTCCCGGGCAAGATGCTTGTCTTGTCTTCCTTCCATTCCCTGTTACCGCACCACGGGTCATCTTCATGGTTTAGCTTTACTTCTTTTTCCTCATCCCACCTTCCTCCCATCTGCCTCTCAATGCAGATTTCAAGTTAGTTTATAAGACAAGTTTGCATCCTTTCATTTATGTTCCTTTCTCTTTCCTCCCTTCCTTCCTTCCGTTTTTCTCCTTTTCCTCTCCTTCCCTTCTCTTCCATTCCTTCCGTTTTTCTCCTTTTTCCTCCCCTTCCCTTCTCTTCCATTCCTTTCGTTTTTCTCCTTTTCCTCTCTTTCCCTTCTCTTCCATTCCTTCTGTTTTCTCCTTTTCCTCTCCTTTCCTTCTCTTCCCTTATCCCTTTCATCCTTTTCTCTCCTCTTCCTCACCTTCTCTTCTTTTTCCATTCCTCCCCTTCCTTCTCTCCCCTTACCAAGCCCTCCCTCACATTACTCGTTAACTTATCAGCTCCCTGCCTTTCCTTCTTATCTGACTTCCTGCACGGTGAGTAATTGGTTAACTCCCTGCGAAAGCTTTGGCCTTTCTAAACTAGGACGATGGTTGTCGGTAAGCAACATCATTCTATCGGAGGCTCACGTCGCTTAGTATTACCGCTTCCTTTGCCTACATCGCGTCGTGGAGCAGGTAGCGTGTGGGCACTTAAGGAAATCCACCTTATAAATGAGTGCAGTGTGTGAGGGGCGTTCGTCTTCACTTCACTTCATGTTCGGCCTCTTGCTACGCACTGCACAGCCCAGCATACGTGAGCGCTGTGTGTGTTGTTGGTGTTGGCGAAGAGTTGTGGCGGATTGGGGAAGTTTTCACGCACGCAACAAGACGAGACGAGCGCCGTGTGAGCGAGGCAGGCGGACTCTGTTGTTGTTGTTGTTGTTGTTGTGTTAACTTATTCTTCGTCTCCTTGTATATTCTGTCCAGAGCCTGGTGCGTGCGTGTGTGTGTGTGTGTGTGTGTGTGTGTGTGTGTGTGTGTGTGTGTGTGTGTGTGTGTGTGTGTGTGTGTGTGTGTGTGTGTGTGTGTGTGTGTGTGTGTGTGTGTGTGTATATGTGTATGTGTGTATTATTCGCGTTTTTAATGCAACGCACAGCAAAGTAAATATGTAAACAATTTAATAATCTAATCGATCATTTCATTCATAAAAAAAAGTTATATAAATACACAGATAAATAAATAGATGAATAAATGGGTGGACAGATATATATAGTCATAAACTGACAAAGACACAGATAGATAGTAGAACTACCTCATAAATACGCACTAAAACTACATGGGACAAGACACACAGCAGAACCAAATACACGAACAAAGGAGCATGGGAACTATACCTGATATAAAACAAAAAGAACAAAAATGTTTTCCAGAGAAGACTTACGAGTAAATGAAACACACAAACACACACACACAAAATAAAAAAAAAATATATATATATATATATATATATATATATATAAACACCCAGATAGATCACAACGGCAGGTACTACTAACTACAATTCGAAGACTTAAAAAAAAAAAAAAAAACTTGGTAGAATGTGTACTGTACGTAATGCTGATAGTATAACAAACTGTGAGTGAGTGACGCATGCATGTGTGTGTGTGTGTGTGTGTGTGTGTGTGTGTGTGTGTGTGTGTGTGTGTGTGTGTGTGTGTGTGTGTGTGTGTGTGTGTGTGTGTGTGTGTGTGTGTGTGTGCGTTTAGGCGGCGAGTGAATTGTGAGTAGGTGGATTGATGGATTCCAGGTTGATCTTCTTTATTGGTCTGACCCTCATCCGATCGCTGGCTGTCATTAATTCCTGAGTGCAATGGAAGAGTTGTGTAGACCATTACTGTCTGATGTGGAGCTTTAATTACGGATCAATTCTTTTATAATCCACTTAGCGAGAGAGAGAGAGAGAGAGAGAGAGAGAGAGAGAGAGAGAGAGAGAGAGAGAGAGAGAGAGAGAGAGAGAGAGAGAGAGAGAGAGAGAGAGAGAGAGAGAGAGAGAGAGAGAGAGAGAGAGAGACCATTAGACTGACAAATACAAACATAAGAAAAAAAACAGAACATTAAAGACAAAGAAAAAAAAATAAGGAGTGAAGTGAGGGGAGAGAGAGAGAGAGAGAGAGAGAGAGAGAGAGAGAGAGAGAGAGAGAGAGAGAGAGAGAGAGAGAGAGAGAGAGAGAGAGAGAGAGAGAGAGAGAGTGTGAGGAGGGGTAGGGAGGAGTAATACCATAAGCTGGGTCTTATTTATGGTCAATTTATCGCGACACAACTGTTTAATGGAAGGGGTGGTGGAGTGCTGGCAGCCTCCGTGCCCCCCACCCCACCTCACCAACCCAGCCTGCACCTAACCCACTTCACGAACCCCTTCCCCCATCCCTCTCCTAGCCCCACCAGCCACTCAAATACCATGCCACTATTCCCCCACTCTCCCTCTCCGTCTCCCCTCTCCCTATCATCGCCCCATCCCCACCTATCTTCCCAATCGCGGATAAAGCCAATCACCCAACTTTGTCCCCTTTTTCATTTTTTTCATGGACGAAAAATATGAGGGGGGGACGTACGGAGAGAGAGACAGAGACAGAGAGAGAGAGAGAGAGAGAGAGAGAGAGAGAGAGAGAGAGAGAGAGAGAGAGAGAGAGAGAGAGAGTATACATTAATGGAATCACCCTCAGATTTGCACACCTCTCCCTCTCCCTAAAATCCCCTTCACACATACACACACACACACACACACACACACACACACACACACACACACACACACACACACACACACACACACACGAAAAGTTTGTGTTCGCGTGCATGGGAGTTTATTGATTTTTTTTTTTTTTTGTAGGTTCAGTAGTTGTTGTTTTTCCATCTGCATATTTATCTATTAATTTATTTGCCTGTGTTATGTATTTATTTATTTGGTTGGTTAGTTCATTTATTTATTCATTTTATTTATTTATTTATTTATTTTTTTTTTTTGGATGGGGGCGATGGGGGAGGAGCAGGACATAAATGATGAACACACCGCAGACACACCGGAACTCACTCACTGCCTCATCCTTTCCTTATGTGGGTTTGCTTATAATATATATATATATATATATATATATATATATATATATATATATATATATATATATATATATATATATATATATATATATATATATATATATATATATATATATATATATATATATATATTATTCGCTTGTGTAGCTACCTGTTTTCCATTTTTCTCTCCCCCCTTCCCAGCCTTTTGTGTGTATACTGCGTTGTGTTCGTGTCTTGCTTCCCTCCTTTGTTTATTTAGTTGGCTGGTTGATTGCTTGTAATATTGAGTATGCAGGAATTTTTTTTCTTCCACTTTTATTTGTCTTTTTTCCTTTTTTTTTTTTTTTTATACGAGGAGAGAAACAAATTACATATCCTTTGTTAACTCTTTATTTCAGTCTCTCTCTCTCTCTCTCTCTCTCTCTCTCTCTCTCTCTCTCTCTCTCTCTCTCTCTCTCTCTCTCTTTCAGCCTCATGTTTTCTGCCATATGATACACGAGAGAGTAGATATGTACCAGATTAACATCATAGCACAATATTACCTATTACCAATTAATATAAAAATGAGTCCCAGTACTAGCGGGGGGAAAGTTATGCTGTAGTACCAGTATTAATATCATCTGTTTTTATGGCAGCGTGACTATAAGTATCCTGGCACGGAATTAATGTTATGGCAATGTGTTTAATCTTTCCCTACTCGCCAATTGGTCCTGGAAACAATGGTGTACTAAGATTTTTGTTTATAGTTATACCAATTAGTGTAATATTTTATCATGTGTACGTACGTAGTTTAAACGAGAGCGAGGGACGGTGCCCGATGGTGTTTGGGTAACACTGTTTGTTGCTTCGTATCTTTTCTTGACTATAAGCTGATAAAGAAAAGAAAAAAAAAACTGTATCAAAATCAAAGAAAATATGTTCCTTCTTCCGTATCTTTTCTTAATAATAAGCTGATGAAAGGAAATCAGTATCACAATAGAAGGAAATATGTTCACTCCTTTGTTTTTATAATAATTTTACAAAAAGTCCTTAACATCACAATAAAAGAAACTATATTTGTTCCTTCTTTTCTTGATAAACTTATAAAAAAGGACTAAGGATCACAATCCACTGTATGGTTTCATGATTTTAGTGATCAACTACATGCCCGCATGCTGCAGTGCTGCATAGACTGCCATGATGGAGACTAACACTGACTGCCTGGATTCCTCATTGAGCAGCGGCCACAGAAAATGTTTTAGGGCAGGAAAGGCACACTGCGGGAACTCACCCCGACGCCAGACCGATTGTGTCTCTTTGATTATACTATTTTGCTATAACCTTTAATACGAACAAGAGTTTTTAATCACTATTTTTACTAAGGCCGTTTCAACCATTCCGTGTTGGACGAAGGTGATATCCCGAACCTGCGCTTCATCGCTGTGACAAGGACAGACAAACAAAGAGGTCTTTGTGTGATAGAATATCTTCGTAGGGACATTGATTTATTGATCGAGATTTGTATCCCGTCCTATACTATACGTAACGTAGATTTTTTTTCATTTAACGGATGCAATTAATTTAATGTTAATATACCATCGCTGGAAGTAATAAGAAACTGGGACATGGAGGAAACGTGCTCTACCTTTATCTACTGAGGAGTCTTTCAGGGTTACTGAAGAAAAAGAAATGAACCATAGAGGAACCCCAATCGTCCCCTATCTCCCAAAAAATATAAATAAAATGAAAAATGAAGTTCCCAGTGGTAGCAACATCATGACCACCACCACCATGACCAACACCAACACTACCACTCTCATGCCTTGTTTCGAAACGCTCAGAAATTCACCTAACATACGTAAGACAAGAGAGAAAGAGCGGCTGGTGACCGAGATACAAGACCCCACGGAAACATGTTACCAATGGGACCTCCACGAGTATGATTAACACAACATGGGGAAGAATATTGTCCACCGATGACAACACCACCAGTAAGAACACCCCCTCCAACAGTATTCTCAAGGGATGCGTAGTGGTAAATAAATAAAAATTAAACATGCACCGACAAAAAGAAGAAAAAAAAAGTTTGAAATGGTAACAATAAAAACAACACATACAGCACCACCACCACCACTACCACCACCACCACCACCACCACGAGTTTTCTCAAGGGATCTGTAGTGGTAAATGAATAAAATGAAACATACACTGACAAAAAAAAGTTCCAAATAGTAGCAGTAAAACAACACATCCAGCAGCAGCAGCAGCAGCAGCAGCACCACCACCACCACCACCACCATGGACAACAACAACATCAGGCGCATTCCCATCACCATACGGGAGACAAATAAGGCCACTAATGACAAAAGTAAGGCCAGATGACATGGCCATTACAACCACCCATGTCGGGCATGACTAACGCGCATCACCACACCACGCCCTCCCTCCCATGTACCCTCCACTAGGATCTCCCCGGTATCAAGGCATAACATTTCACTGGTGTTTCTAGAATCATATACTTAAAATTTGCAGTTATGAGTCCCACAAACATCATCCCTTTACTCTTCCTTATCAATCCCACATTTACCGCTGCTGGACCCTTCACTCCCACAACGCTCCAGTGCCAGCCTTTCCCCTCCCGTGTCGCCAGCAGCCCCAGCACTCACACACTTCCCTGCCGCAGTGACGAGTGTATGAAGGGCGTGAGGTTCATTGCAGTGCGTGTTATGTCTGTTACCTTGCATTCCCTCCAGACCTCATCCTTTCAAGTCCAGCGTTTGTATAATTTTACGTTCGTTTTCGTTTAATTTCATACCTTGCTCTCACACATGTTCACTTAATCATGTCCCCCTCCCCCATCCCCAACACTCGCTTTGTTCTTCACGTCTCGTTCTAACAATAAATTCACTTGCACTTGTTATTTTCCTACACGTATTCATTAACTGCTTCGGATCCATTCCGTATGTACCGTGACATTTGCACGTGACGTAAGGGCATTTTTCTTCAATAATATTTTCGCGCACAGTAACTTTAATTTTCAATCCTCTTGTCTCTTGAACCCCTTGATCACTTCACACCATTTTAGTGTTTTAACTTGCGACAGTTTTCACCCGTCGTAAAGTACAATGCTGTTGTGTAATGAGTTTTTAGAAATTACAATTCTCGTACCCCAGCGAAGCGAGAGCAGCTTTACAATACTCGGTCGAGAGTTTACACTATCGAAAAATTACCAGCATTCTTTTTTTTTTTTTTCCCCTTTATATTGTGGTATAAAAAGGTTCAAACATTTCGATGGTGTTACTAATTCAGGTTTGCGTAAGTTGCAGGGAGGGAGCAGAGCGTGGCTGCCTGATGTTTGATGGTGGTGGTGATGGTGGTAAAGGTGGCGCTTGCAGTAGTGGTGTCGACACGGAGAGGGAAAGGCTGGTATGTGTGGTGTTGTTAGGTCAAGCAGCTATGAATGTGGCAGTGAATAGGATTATGAAAATATTGGTGTATTTGGGGATTTCTACCTGCAATTATTAAAGACTAAAAAATAACAATAAAAAAAATTAATATGCACAGCAGCGTTCAGATAGCAGTGCATTGTGGGATAAACAGGGAATAAGGATAAGAGACGCATATTCATACTGCTCATCACTACTACATCCCACACCACACACACCGATTTTCATGATCCTTTGCCTTCTAAACTTCCCACCTTGATCACCACTCGTATTTCCAAGTAAGACTGAGGACACGGAACAGCCATCCAGTCTTGTATAACCTAAGACGCGTGAAATACAGGATGCTACTTATGACTGCCTATAATAGTTACTAAGGTGTCCTGGCCATAATTTGTCATTGAGGGACCAGACTTCAGTAGAGGCTCGCCAGGTCTTTCACGGCACACCAGTAAGTAAATAAAGAAATAAAATTTTAAAAAGTGTAACATTTACTCATAATCTATACACAGCATCTCTCTCGTGACACTGGGAACAGGATTCAGGCAGGGCTTCGGCAGTTCTGTTGCACCATGACCACAAAAAAAAGTTTGAGAAGGCACAGAACCCGACGTCCGTGCACACCTGCCGGGCTGAGATGAGTCGCATCCTTGGTGGCATCGTTTCAGTTCCCTGCCTCGAAGCCGTGCAGTATTTTACCAGTGCATTTAGGTGGTTCATTTTCTTAATGAGCTGCCACCAATGTGAGGGTCATGAGTGGTGCTTGATTCGCTATTCCACATCTGCTATTTCCTAAACTGAGGCATCGTAATGGATCCAGGACAAGATAACGTGTGTGTGTGTGTGTGTGTGTGTGTGTGTGTGTGTTAGCTGACCTCTTGAAGTGAACAAGATGCCATGATGCGATTACAATTCAACTCGTTAAAATAATGGTCAAGGCATTGCACATTTGTGGACTTGCATATAAGTACGACTGAAAACCATAACAACATGATAAGAGAGCGAATGACCAGCGCTACAACAGTCTATACCTAACCTCCTTCAGAGAACAGGTATCGTGTACACCGCGCGATTATAATCAACACGTTAAATTTAGTATCATGGGATTATACACTAGTTGATTTATGTACAATACTCATGAGTGTCCAGGAGGAGGGGGAGACGTGCCACAGGTACACACCCTCGGGCCCCTGACACACGCCTGCCTACAGTAGCAAAATGTTGGAGCGCCACCCTCACGTTAGCGTCTCATTACCTCCCTCGATGGCGTGCCATGAAGTGTAGGGCGCGCAACAGATGACCGTGGAGGGCGGTAGTTAGGAAACGTGACCCCGCCACGAAAAACTGAGCTCAGTAAGCAGGAAAGGTTCGGAAATAAGACATGAAACCCAAGAAATTACATGGGATGGAAAACCCTAACCAGTGAATAGCAGGAAATGGTGAGATAAAATAAATTAATTAATAAAAAAAATAATTAATTAAATAATTCATTGATTCATTCACTAATCAATTAAAAAAAAACTCTGAAAAAGTCGGAAAAAATACCAAAAATATCGGGGTTTGTTATGTTGTGCACGATACAGACCTCGCTGGGTTATAATGATGGGCAAATTAGGTCATGGGTAAGCTTTGTTAAGAATGATATTCGCTCATCAATCATGTAAGGATAATAAGACGTGTGGTTCATTGTGAAGAATAGAAATGAAACTAATTAACTCACCTTGGAGCTGGACCAAAGCTGTGTACGTATACGCTACCTTAGGTCCGAAATTTGAATGTTTGTCACTTAAATCGGACTGACTTGAGATCATAAGAAAATAAAGGGAGCTGCAAGAAATCGTCAGGCCTATCTATTTCTACCTATCATCCGCATCCATAAATCTGACATGACTCACTGTACAGAAAAAAAAAATATATGAAACTTCCAAAAACATACGGTAAATTCACTGAATCTTGTCCATCTGTCTCACTTTGCTAAACGAATGGTTCTTTCTGGTAAAATCACATACTTCATTACTATATACCATTACACTTCATTACCTTCACAGGCTTTTTATTTTTACCTAACCTCACAAAACCAAACTACCAAGCACGTAGTCATCATCCTCTCCCTAGAAGATAAAGAAGAAGAAGAAGAAGAAGAAGAAGAAGAAGAAGAAGAAGAAGAAGAAGAAGAAGAAGAAGAAGAAGAAGAAGAAGAAGAAGAAGAAGAAGAAGAAGAAGAAGAAGAAGAAGAAGAAGAAGAAGAAGAAGAAGAAGAAGAAGAAGAAGAAGAAGAAGAAGAAGAAGAAGAAGAAGAAGAAGAAGAAGAAGAAGAAGAAGAAGAAGAAGAAGAAGAAGAAGAAGAAGAAGAAGAAGAAGAAGAAGAAGAAGAAGAAGAAGAAGAAGAAGAAGAAGAAGAAGAAGAAGCGGTAGGACTTTCATATACGAATATAACAGCCAAGTACACATCGTCACACAAAAGAAAAAAGAAAAAGATTCCACCACTTAATGTGAGACCGACGTACTGAATTCTTTAACACCAAGCAGACAAATGGGCACCAATTGACACCAAGCAAACGTTGTGCTTGATGCTGACGTCACACTGTAGTAATCTGACGGTAATATGCACATCCGGCTCTCGGCACAACTGTAACACCGCCTGAATTGGGATGTCCTTTATCTTCCTTTTTTTTTTTTTATTCCTATACTTTATTTTTATTTATCTATTTAAGTTTTTTTCACTCATTTTTATTTATTAATTTTATTTATTTTTTTATTTTTATTTTTTTCATTTAATGCAAACGTTCGTACAGTTAAGCTTTTGTTTGTTTCTTTCCCGTGATGGCAGGAGCACAGTTTTCTTTTTCTAACCCCTTCGGCACGCGGACTAAGCCCACGTCCATCATCTTTCTTAAGTATTCTATTCTTACTTTAGCTTTTCTTTAGCAATGACGTAAATCCCAGCCACATATTCTTGAACACTTTGCTGTCTCTTCTCGACTATTTTCAGCAAGCTCTACTGGCAAGCATAGTGGTTTTCAAAGATGTGTTCATGATTGTAGTGATACTTTAACAAAGATTCTGCATCATCACTTGAAAAAATACCAATGAGAATGCCACTGGTTACCTCTGGACCCTTTTGAAAGTGTTTAAGAATATGAACCTAAGCCACCTGATGTCTATACAGTGGTGTCAGGCGAAATGTGATCCCACTGATGCAGGGAGATAGAGGAGTCAGTCAATATATCAGTCCATCTATCTATCAACCACCCACCTCCTCCATACCCCATCCATCTCACCAACCTCCTCCCGTCTCCCCTACCGCCTCCTCCTCCACTCACCCTCTCGTACTCTCTCCACTGCCTCATTTATCTCCACTTGTCCATTTTCGCTTTCCTTTTCTCCTCTTTCTTTTTTTGTTATTTTCTATTTACCTATCTTTCCTCGTAATCGTCGTTGTCATCCTCTTCCTTCTCCTCCTCTGTCTTTCTCTCCTTAACCTTATTCTTCCTCCTCCTCCTCCATTTATTTAATCTTATCATTATTTCTCGTCCTTGTCTTCCTCCTCCTGTGCTTCTCCCATCCTTTATTCTGAAATTCCTCTTTTCATCACCACCTCCTCTTCTTTTTCCTCCTCAGCTACTTCTCTCCTTTTCCTTCTTTGCTTTTTTACCCCTCCCCACCTCCACCTTCTCCTCCTCTTCCTACTCATTCCACTTACATCTCAACTTTATTTGATTACAGATGCGTTACTACCGTTCTTCCGTCGTGGGATCTTTATAATTACGTTTCTCCTCCATAAATGCAATAGTTTGTGTGTTTCTTGATGTTTGGCTTGATCCCCGGGCAGGGCGGTCACGTTATCCTGTCTGGGCTCATTACGCCAAGCTCCAGGAGACGCAAACGTGACAGGAACAATGTTTTATATTTAGCTTTTCACTCTGGGTTAGTCCTCGAAACATTCTTCGCCAAAATCTGCTTCTCTCTCTCTCTCTCTCTCTCTCTCTCTCTCTCTCTCTCTCTCTCTCTCTCTCTCTCTCTCTCTCTCTCTCGCTCTCGTAAAGCATTGTGTATTACCACATATCAAGTAAAAACGCCGTGTCGATACTCATATAACATATATATATGTTTTTTCCCAATCAACAAGTGTGCCTATAAAAATGTAATTAAAAAGAATTGTCATATACTCACCGTGGCAGTTCCATCACACACACACACACACACACACACGGACATGGACACACACATACACACGGCAGTGGTAGTAGACAGGCCAGTCAGCTGTGCCGCGTCTGAGAGCCGATCACGAGGCTAACCAACCATGCTGCTTATATTCATCACTTACCTGGAACTCGAACTTGGGGAACTGGTCGACGGTATTGACGTCAGTGGTGGGCGGGGTGATGGCGCGGCACTGGGCTGAGGGTATGGTTTGGCCCAGCCCTTCATCCACCACTATCCCCCCGCCACTCTGCCGCTCCGCCCGCCTCTCCCCGCCCCGGCCGGCATCCTGCTGCTGCTGGAGCTTCCCGTCCTTCATGAGGTGCGGGCCATTGGTGCCGAACGAGTAGTAGTATACGTAAACAAGGGCGCAGGCGGCAAGCAATCCCAGGAAGGAGAGCCGCAGCCACCCGCGTCGAGGCACCATCTTCACCATGTTTGTGTCAGTATTGTCAAGTTGCGTCAAGTTGGTGAAGCACACACGTGCACTCACCCACACGCAAGCAAACCCAGCGCGTGGCTCTGTACACTCCACACGCGGCTCCTGTTCTAGGCTTCTGTCGTGGCTCGCCGCTCCAGGGGAGGCAGCCGCAGTGTGTTGCAGGAGGGTCACTCTTCCCTCTCGTTTTCGCTTAAATTTTTTTGTAACTGTCTCTTTTTAGTTTAGTCTCTCCTCGCCTGTGTCGTTTCTCTAAGCGGACACAACTTCTTTTCTCCTTTTCCTCTTCCTTCTCTTCACTTGCCTCACGTCTCTCCTCCCTCTCGTCCTCCTCTTCCTCCTCCTCCTTCTCCTGCCTCCGACGTGACCCGCGCTCCGGCCCGCACCCTCGACCCCCTCCAAGTCGAGTGATAAATGATGACTCGAGCAAATCCTTCCTCAAACACACGTGACCTTGCGCGCGGCGGAGGCACTGACTAATGACTCCTTTCTCTACCTGCTGCGGCTGTTGTTGGTGCTGCTACTGGCTGGCGACGGCTGCACGCGAGTCGTCTTCACATGCAGACACTCTTTCCAACAACAATAAGAACAACAGCACAACAACAACGAGAATCAAAGCACTAAGTCAACCTGTGACGAGTTTTATTGACTTGTATTGAGTTTCCTGCGGTGAGTGAACTGTTCTCAACCACACGATAGTTACTGCTCCGCCCTGTCCAGCCGCCAGTCGTGGTGTGGGGCGAGGCGCGGGGAAGAAAATAACGCTCTTGATGCGCATGAATCGCGGGAAGCGTGGTGTGAGGGTGAGGGTGTGGGGGCGGCGATGGGCAGTCAGTGGGATAGCAATACTGTATCCGCCACACTCCCGTTCCTTTTTGCTTTCTTTCTTTCTTGGTAGATATTCACTTTCTCTTTTGTCTCTCTTTTCTTTCTTTTTTTCTCTCCACTTTTATCACAGGCACATGTTTCTCGATTCTTTTTTCACCCGTTTTCTGTTTCTCCTGGGGGACTTTTATTTATCTTTTATACACAAGTTTGGCATATAAGGCGCTGCGTCGCTTCCTTTAACATACGACGCAAGTCTGTTGTAATACTGATTTTTTTCTTCTCAGCGTATAGTTATCCTTATAATTACTCCTATTTCTCTATTATATATATATATATATATTTTTTTTTTCTGCTACTATAGTCTCGCTTGATCGGTGGTAGCTGATACGTATTTGTGTGTATATATGTGAGTGTGTATACTTGAGAACGTATGTGTGTGTGTGTCAAGTGATAGAAACGACCCTTCACCAGTGAGACCAGCTGATAGCAACAAACATCCACTCTCTCTCTCTCTCTCTCTCTCTCTCTCTCTCTCTCTCTCTCTCTCTCTCTCTCTGCTCCCCCTGACCCTGTGTTATTACTTTCTGTCTCGTGCAGGTGTATCTCCGTGTACCTTCCGTGATATGTCTACAGCAGGTGGTGGTGGAGGCCAGGCCGGGGTTGGGGACGCCAGAAGGAGGGAAGGATGGACCGGGGCATGGGAGAGTGGCCTGAACTTCAGTACTTCCTCACCACCACGCACACGCACACACACACAGCACACCTTCACTCAAGCACAGTTTGGTCTCGATATCACAGCCAAACGCAGACCTTTCAATCTAATAATGCTAAGAAAGAAAAGCAACACTAATGATAATAAGGAGAACTATACCGCCTCACATACAAGAAAAACAAAATTGACAGCCCGGCACCAGCAACAACAACAGTGACAACAAGAACAACAACAATAAAGTGAAGGAGTAAATACAAGTGCTAACGCTGAAATGGCTGAGTTATAACAAAGCTGATGGCCAGAGAAGGGTGCTAATAATGACAGTACAGTATGCCAACTCTGAGGCTTCCAACAATAATAATTACATCAATTAACGCAGGCGAAACCAAAACCCCTCAAGGCAAGACTGATCTATATAGTGCAGCTTTAGGCGACTCTGAGACCAATCTCTGACTTCTGGAGACGAGGAGGGAAGAAGAAAAAAGCGAGGGCAATACTGCGGCGTTGCGAGCTGCTATGAATTTCTAGCAGTAGCAATAGTAGCAGAAGTGACAAGAGTACGAGGATGAGAAACACCTGTAGTAGAAATAGAAGGATGTAAATCAGAAACAGGAGAAGAAAAAAGAGAAGAAAGGCGCAGCGGCGAGGCTAAATGACACAGCATAAAGTGGCGAGGCGACTCAAGGCATTGGTCACCATGACAGGCGCACGCAGGCACACGCACTCACCACAGGCATCACCATCGCCTTGGAGACTGCCGGGAGGGAGAGGGAGGGACAGGCAGAGGGACGAGTGGTGGAATGGTCCTGGACGGGCTGAGGGGAGGAGGCGTTGGGATTTAGGTGGAGGGATGCGTATACGTACTCTGAGATGCGTTGAGTGAAGGACGAGAAGGAAAAGGAAGGATTCAGTACCTGCCGGCCTTACTCCTGATCTCAAAGAAACGGGATAGGGAAAAATATGACACGGAGACAAACAGACACAAGCGACCAGGCACAGCTATGGTCCTGTCTCCACCATGAACAGCAACAGCAGCAGCAACGACGACAACACCTACAGAGACGACAGTTGTAGCGACGCGAAGACAACAATGGTGTAGCTGTCTTGTGTTGTATGAGCTTGTCAGGTCTCGGCGAGGGTGTGCCTGTGTATCGTGGCAGCGAAACAGAAACGAGATATAGATACGGAGTGAGAGTAGGGAGAGGGGAGAGACTGAGATAAGTGTGTGTGTGTGTGTGTGTGTGTGTGTGTGTGTGTGTGTGTGTGTGTGTGTGTGTGTGAAGTCAGCCGGCCAACCAGTCAGCCAACCACAAACACTGCTACCTTGCTTGCTTTCCTCTCTCTCTCAGCGACCACACACACGCCAGCACAGCACACTCGATGCCTCTACTCGGCTCAGCTCAGCACAGCACGCGAACGTCTCCCTTTCACAGCGTGGCGAGGCGTCGGCTGCTTCCCCAGTCTTGTTGCTCCGGCCTGCTCGCACCTTCCAGGAATTTATGAACACAGCCAGCTTTTGTTGCTGTTGCTGTTGCTGTCTTCCTTGTCTTGTTTAAAGTATCGAAAACCGAGGAGGAGGTGGGCTAGGAGCAGCAGGAGGGCAGAAATGTCACAGTGGGGACGAGGCGACAGTAGGTGTGTTTATACTGGTGGTGATGGAGGTGCCTTGAGCTGGTAGGTGATGCAGGGCGTGCAGCATCAGTAGCGACGGCGGCGACGGCGGCGGGGTTGGTGGTGACAGTGGCAGTGAGGGCGGGACGGGAGGGAGGCAAGCATTCCCTCACGCTACTGCGGCCGATCTTGTCCTCCTCTTCCAGAGCGCTCTAATCGCTTCCCGTGACCTTGAGTCCTGTAGAGGAGAAAAGAGGAAAGGATTAGGAATATGGTTTGATTCGTGATTAAATGCTGTGTGTGTGTGTGTGTGTGTGTGTGTGTGTGTGTGTGTGTGTGTGTGTGTGTGTGTGTGTGTGTGTGTGTGTGTGTGTGTGTGTGTGTGTGTGTGTGTGTGTGTGTGTCTGATAGATATTAACTTGTTCACCTAGTTCTATTACCTGTTTTTTTTTTTTTTTTCAGTTGTACTTCATTTTCACGTCTCCCTTTCGCTACTGAAGTCATATCATGCATCTACAGAGTCTTGTGTGCATGCTAATTGTAACCTTCGCCTTCCCCTCCCATTGCAGCCACTCCTCGGTAAGCTCTACACCCAAGCGTCATCACAAGAGGGGACGAAGACGCCGCCACTAATGATACGATTAATAACTGACTTTTGCATATTATCAGTTATTATCATATTATCTAAGCAATCCCACCGAGAGAGAGAGAGAGAGAGAGAGAGAGAGAGAGAGAGAGAGAGAGAGAGAGAGAGAGAGAGAGAGAGAGAGAGAGAGAGAGACGATACATGCATACATATACTTTACTAACTAGTTACCTACATACCTAAATACATCCATACATACACGCATGTGGAATGAATAAAACACAAGTATCCAAACATAAGTTGATAAAAGAAAAAATAAAACTAACTCGTAGAGGCAATACAAACACAAATGCATATCTCTCACTTTTTAAACCCTGAAATTTCGCTTTTACGTCCGGTTTCCCTAGTCTTATTTCGGCTGGGACGGTGGCTCCTAACGCAAGACTTAGGTTGTGTCATTTGGGAACCGTTACGCCGAATGCATGCCCTTCCTAACCTCGAACCGTGACCAAGATTCAAACCCGTGAAATATAAGTGCTTGAATTCCTTAACAAAACCTCGACTCAATCTTGGAAAAATGCAAACAGGTAAAGACGAAGGTATGAGAATCAAAGGCCTACTCCTTCCCTATGCAAGTACAACGCAGCCTTCCCCGCAATACGTCGTGACTTCCAAGGGACAAAGAAGACGCTGTGTGGCTGTGCTGGCGCTGTCGACCTCTACCTTCCATGAACAGTTGTAAAATGACATTCGCATGAAATGTAGCCGAAATATGCAGCAGATGACGATGTGCTACAATATGACGTAATAATTTGTTACGATGGCATTACGTAGGATAACATATACTGGTGTTATTATTAATGGTACCATTCCGCCGCCACATGTTACGCTCGCCCTCACGCGGCCCGGCACATACACGGACGAAGGAACACTTGTTTATTTATTATTAACTTTATTATCAGAAAAATAAATCCCTATAAATTACTGGCTTGTGTGTGTGTGTGTGTGTGTGTGTGTGTGTGTGTGTGTGTGTGTGTGTGTGTGTGTGTGTGTGTGTGTGTGTGTGTGTGTGTGTGTGTGTGTGTGTGTGTGTGTGTAAGCAAGCTCGTGTTTAACTTTCATATTTGCTTAATTTGTCATTGCATATTTCAATAACTACCGTAGAGAAAATAAATTCTTAAAAATAATTACTATGTTTGTTTGTGTGTGTGTGTGTGTGTGTGTGTGTGTGTGTGTGTGTGTGTGTGTGTGTGTGTGTGTGTACATACAGGCTTAACTTGCATGGCACACCTATGGCCACGTGACATGCATGGGTTGGCCGTGTGTTGTGCTCGTGGCCACGTCTTGGGGCACAACCAGAAGGATGCTTAAGAGGTGACTGGCAGAAGTCAGGCGGGGAAGGAGGCAGAACAAACATCATATTTCACTGACTGCATATACGTACGTAGCAAGCATTCTTTTAGGAAGTATATAAATCAGACCACGACAGTCTGGTACAAAGTCTTCACTGTGAACACTCAGTCACTCCACCGCCTGGTTGGTAATGAATGAATGGTAAAGCCAATTCAGACACCTCTTAGAAGTTCGTGCTTTGCTGGTGCCGCTGCCAGCTGTCTCACCTGATGATTCAGTAGAATCTCCTGCAGTGGCTAAGTGATTCTGACTTGCAGATTTCTTCACATCTGAGTAATTTGAAACTTCCGACAAGTGGAAGAGTATAAGACTTAGGTGACGATGCACTGGCATGTGTGTGGAAGGACTGTGGCAGCTCCATGCGCCACACACAAGCGGAGGCTGACTGCTTCTCCAGAAAAAGCTTTCATGAGTTTTCATCTTGAGCCGACAGTTGTGGAAGGTGCAAAGTTTTGTTTTTCACATTAAATCAAAGACATCCCACAGAAACTCCCACGGTTTTGACTTATTTGCAAATTAATTTATCAGCAGATTCAGCCATGCTTTTGTCCTTAAGCAAAGTTATACCCAAACGATGCAAGTCTCTCCATCAGTTCATCAAGGATAATGTCTCCACGCTGCAGGATCTTCCTATCTTCCTAACACAGGGACGCGTCTCCATGACCTATAAACTCATTAAGCAGAACGCGAGACTGTTTGAAGCTCCCGGTGCCGTTGCTCAGTGATGACTTTCTCTGAAATCAGTTCTCACATAGACGTCTTTGATGCAAGACCACCGTGTTTAAATATCACGTTAATAATTACTCTAATCTGATTCTAACTATAAGAAAAAGTAGAAAAAAAAAACTCTCCTTCCAGACACAATGGTAGATGAAACGTAAATAGTAGTAAAGTCTGTTATGTTTGGTGTTTCCTTTACATTCACAAAGGACTTGAAACGAAATGATGTTCTTGGCTTAGCATACTATGCGAAAAGTATCTTTTTTTTCTTTATCCACCAGCAGCATTATCAAAGCAAAAATTGTAGCCATATGCAAAACTAAGACATGCTAGTCGAATTTTTTTCTTGTCTCGGAGGTTTCATAAGTGTTTGCGTTTTAAACGCAAACACTTAAACGCAATTGAATACTGAAAATGAATGTGAATGAACTAAGTAATCCTGTAACAAATTCAAAGAGAAAGGATACAGATGACGCTTGTATCTGATAAACAGTCAGTGTAATAAATCAGGTTTAACGTTTATCTTTTGTCATTAGTGCGTATGTCGGCAGCACATTGAGAGGAAGCCCTTTTCTCTAATATCGTCATCATTTCAGATATAACCACTAATTTGCTTTATTTAATTCAGGACTGATGTTGAGACACACACACACACACACACACACACACACACACACACATACGCACCAATATCCAATACACACGTTTATTCAGTTGTCGGTGTGGCCTCTGTATACTGAACTCCACTGGTTTCCGGTGTATTAATGCTCCATCAAGGCGTCACGACACTGAACGTGTGCCTGTACACACTAGTCGGCGCCGGAATCGCTACGCACGGGAGGGAAAGAGACAGGACGGGACATGAACCAAGGCGATTAAAAATAAATAAATAAAAAAAAAATCCCTCTTGGCGGTAGAATTCATAATGCTTTTCGTACTGGGGCACAATAAAAAATAAATATTACGAGTTTTTTTTTCATGTGTCATAATACCAACAGAAAATGCAACTCATGCTAAATTATGGCTTTTGCTTCCTATTGCTTGTGTTACCATCCAACAATATTCAGAAAAAAAGAAATGTTGTATATGGAATGGCTGTGAAATCATTCTACGTATACGCAATATTACATTCCCTCTTCTCACATCCCTGTTTGTTCTTACTTGCAGAGGCTGACAGTGGTGAACGGGCTGCCAACAAAACCCAACATGCTCTTAGCTTTCTCCATTGAGTGAATTTTTTAAAAGGTTACTGAAGTAATCTCCCTCGCCGTTGAGAGTACCAATGAGGTGTTACAACGATTCGTCCAAGAGAATGCACTTAGCCATATGGATGAGACCTACGGAATACCTGACTAATGATTTTGCTCTTCTATCTCTTCTGGGCAAGAAGTTGAAAAATACTCGAGCTTCATGATTCCCAAAAACAAAGCGGAACCATTGTCTATATTTCAGATACACACGAAGTGCCTGGGCTTCAGACAACCTTTGTGCGACAAATATCAGCAGGTGTCCTCCTCACCCTGGAGCAGCCCACTTCACGATCATGGGACTCAGGGATCAGTAAACCGATCAACAGCGACCACTAACGATCAATGAAGCAACCCAAGGATCTAGGAATAGTATAGGGAATTAAAGAGGTGGATAAATGTCATGCCGCTAGCACGCGTGAAATAAAGGTCAAACAAACAACCATAAAGAATATACTAGTAAAAAATTAGCAGTAATAATGAGAAAATTTACAATCTTACAGACCTGGCTTGTCTGCAGGAGGCGATGCGAGAGGATGTATTATATGAAGAAATTAATTATATCGTCGTTGGATCAGAAGTCACGCAAGAAAAAGCCCTAAACTTTATAAATCTCTTGATGCTCATAATATTAGTAGAGATAAAATATGTTCAATCTTTCTCTCAAACTACCTACCAGCTCTCATAAACGAAGGTCAAAAAGACGTTCATAAATATCTCAGAGGTAGAAAAGTGATCGATAATTGATGCAACGTCATTTTGAGAACGAATGAAGGTCAATCCGTGTTTGGAGTTCCTACATATGTAGACACCAGTCCCTAGGGGTGCCCGAGGTGAGGCTGCTTAGTGACGGGACGGTGTGGCCCTGGGCTTGATGGTCAGCTGTGCCATAATTAGAGTAGCGTTCACTAAATAATTTTTCATGTAGTAACTGTTCAGTGATCGATGAACAAAGTTTTTAAAATTAAGACGTCATCGTGCAATGTACTCATACCTGGGCTGTCCCGGTCGTCACGTTTATCATTGACTGACAGAGCGGCCGCTCCATCTCAACGACAATCCTTCCAAGAATCAAGAAGACGCTCAGGACAAAGATGCAACAAGAGGTGGCAGAGTCCAGCATTCAGAGCAGCAGGAACTGAGGCGCCACCATTCCCTACTATTACCATCACTACCAGCGTTCCTACACCACCGCCACCACCACCACCACTACCAAAACCAACAGCAGGCAACATTGATGTGTTTTCTCACAAGCTATTTCTGAAATACAGATTAAACATTTATGAATAGTACACTTCTGTATCTGAAGTATCCTATCTGTTCTGCCAACAGTTAGTGTAGACCCGTGTAATGAAACGGCCTCGAAAGGACATACCGTGCTATCTGTTATCCCTGGCATGCACAGCCCTTATTGAGGCACACTGTCGCTTCGTATCATTTTAAGTTAAATGTCTAGATAGGTTTTAATGTAAGAGAAAGGGGGAGGGGGGTGGCAGATATAAGGAAACAAAAGTTCGAAGAAAAATCATCTTGAGTGCCCAAACCGATGACGGAAGGAATCATTATTAAAGGATAAGGTTAGCATAAAGCATTACCACCTAACACCCTCCACTTGTTTACAGCAGAACAAGCCCCTCCACCAACACCCTCCGTTCTTCTGTTTACTAATGACTATTACAGTTATCCCCGTCACGTTTTCTTATCTCGCCTGTTTATTGCGTTTTCTGTCTTCCACGGCCTCTGTCATTATACTCATTATGCTCCTCGCTCTTCTCGTGCAGTGTGGAAACATTGTAGGCAGTTTTTATTGTGGGTGAAGTGAAAACAACACAATATTGCAGAGTTCTGTTTAGCTTCGGTGTATCGCGGCCACACTTGTCAATTGTGAGGAGGATCACGTGAAATTAGAAAAGAAAAACTATACACTTATTATAATGGTTTGAGAGAGAGAGAGAGAGAGAGAGAGAGAGAGAGAGAGAGAGAGAGAGAGAGAGAGAGAGAGAGAGAGAGAGAGAGAGAGAGCGAGGTGGCGGTCTTCAGTTCCTAATTAAGACAAAATGAATGAGGCAATTAACCTAAACACTCGTACTCTCTCCTCTCCTCTCCTCTCCTCTTCTCTTCTCTCTCTCTCTCTCTCTCTCTCTCTCTCTCTCTCTCTCTCTCTCTCTCTCTTATTTGCCCGCTTGCTGGTCTCTAATAAATCACGTAAAAGATGCTTAATTTATCCAGGAAATGAGAGAGAGAGAGAGAGAGAGAGAGAGAGAGAGAGAGAGAGAGAGAGAGAGAGAGAGAGAGAGAGAGAGAGAGAGAGAGAGAGAGAGGGGCGGTAAGCAATCATTCCTAATCAACTCCAGAAGAAGGAACCTCATGCAGTGCAGTGGCCTGACATCAAAACCTCTAGTGCTGTCTCACGAAGTCTCACTCTCATCAACCTGCGCCTCTCGTCGTGTAATTCAAGTGTAATTTATCCACAAAGAAGGCTCCATAAGTGATTAAAAGACAGCTTCTACTAATATTGTTCTTCTTTTGTGTTCTAGATTCTGTTTTGTCTTTGCTACACTCATATCTCTTTTACTTCTGATTATAAAATGTCACAAAGATCCTGGCTGGTATCTAAATGTCTAGTGCTGAATATTCTTTCTGTGTGTATGTGTGTGCTTTTTTTATGTAAGAGTGGCTCTGAAGATACAAAAGAAGGGAACATGCTTAATATTCCTTCCTCAGATAGCATAGCCTTCAAGTTTCACCCAAAGACCAGCAGAAGAAATGAAGAAAATATCAAGGAACTTTACGTACTAATGTGTTTGCAGCTTTTGTTGATTTACACACACACACACACACACACACACACACACACACACACACACACACTGGATAAATACAGATACGGAGACGAGATCGCGTAAGTGTACCTCAGAACCAGTATACAACAAGGTAAATACAACTATGTAAATGCACACACACACACACACACACACACACACACACACACACACACACACACACACACACACACACACACACACACACACACAAAGGCGAAGACACAGACAAAAACAAAGACGCACCAGGTTCAGTTCTAGAGAAAAAAGATACTTTGACAAAACTGAAAATGGACAAAAACGCTATTACAAAAACTAGATAAACAACATTAGGAGAATAAAAACGGAAAGGAGGAGGAGGAGGAGGAGGAGGAGGAGGAGGAGGAGGAGGAGGAGGAGGAGGAGGAGGAGGAGGAGGCGGAGGCGGAGGAGAAGGAGAAGGATATATTGGAGTACAAGGAAAAACAAAAATGAAGAAGAGGAGGAGAATAAGGATAAGGGCGAAAAATTATGGAAGAAAAGCTGTCGAGATAGTTGAGATAGGGAAGGTGTGTGTGTGTGTGTGTGTGTGTGTGTGTGTGTGTGTGTGTGTGTGTGTGTGTGTGTGTGTGTGTGTGTGTGTGTGTGTGTGTGTGTGTGTCTAGGTGTGTGCGGCGCGTGCATCGAGGTGAACAAAATTTATACTAACATAACTGTATATAACATTATCATATCCATCAAACAATTTTCGATAAATCTCTGCAATATAATTTTGTTTCCATAGCTAATAAACACTGCAGGTTACCACGGTCCCAAATAAAAGCGAGGGAAGGTGCACGGTAATGAGGGAAGTTAACCTTGCGCTAATGTTACTCGTCATATTGAATGCATGTTGTTCCTGGTACGGGTTCTGTTGTTAAAAGACACGTGATTATCGTCAGAGGAGCAGTGGTAAATGTATTACCTTCCAGGACATAAATATATCGTGAGGGGAACATGATGTCACATAGCATTCATTCTCTTCATCATTGTCAGTCACAACATTTATATTGCTTGTTATACAGTAATCGGGAACTCAATATACAAATGAAAAATTTGCTCCCCAACTCTAAAGCATTTTCTTATTTTTTTTAGCTTACTAGAACTCTAAAAAGCTACACATTGCAACCCCACATGCATTGACAACTATAACAAATGTATATACAAATGTATATACAAATGTATATAATTCACATTAAAAAAATAAAAGTAACATGTTAAAATATGATCCACATCCAAAAAGGCATGAGCTACAACAGGAATCTCTTAATGATCTTCCATTTATGCATTTATATAACGAGGTTCGTGCGTGCCGTGCCGCTGTACAGATTAGGAAGTGCAACGTCTGTGGCGGCACTTCCCTTGTAATGCTTCAGTCCCGGCGACTTCGTGCTGAACACACACACACACACACACACACACACACACACACACACGCACTCCTCTCTCTCTCTCTCTCTCTCTCTCTCTCTCTCTCTCTCTCTCTCTCTCTCTCTCTCTCTCTCTCTCTCTCTCTCTCTCTCTCTCTCTCTCCCTCATTTCTCATTATCACCCCAAGGTTAGGTGGACACGTGTCATGGCCACGACTTTACTTGCCACGCTCCAGGTTTCTTCCCTGAGTCTTGACCTAGAGTCCTAAAGTTCCAACACTGAGGCAGTACAAAAGTTTGTTAGGCAAGAGGGTAATGCCGAGGAGATACGATCAGCCGTTGAGGACACTTCTAGGTAACTCTGATGACCAGCCATGGTCCGTGGCGGCCCAGAGAGGACTTGAAGTGACGCCTGTGCCGCCCCCTCGTGTTTCCTGATACACTTGTAATCGAAAGAAGGGTTGATGGCAGCACGTGTGAAATCTGCGGCCACTTGACGATCGCAGATGGAACAATGACCGCCTTTCAGCAGACCTGAACTGAGCACTCAGTGGTGACTACTTCTTTGCGCTAACCATTACTGCCGCCACCTCCCTGGAGTGGTGCAATAACAGTGCCAGAACCCACGAAGTCCTTTCACTGCTAGGCAGCCGCCTCTACACAATGTACAATATTCGATACCACCAGAGACGACATTCTTCACACACTCCTCACGGAAGCTGGAAGACGTGTTGTGAGTGTACCCGAGTGCAACGCGCGTGATGGCGTGTGCAGTGACGGGAGAAGGGATTGCGGCGAGGTGACGGTGCAGCGATCCTCCTGTGTGGGCGGGAGGTGGAGGCAGCCCTCAGCCATTCCTTTCTTCGTCTCGAGTGATAGTAGCAGAAATCTATGATGAAAACTGTATGAAATGCGCCTATACAAAGCAACAACAGTGGGAATGATGATTCAAGTTGCATCAGCGTCATCACAGCCACGTCCAGCGCCTCGCCTGTTGTGGTGAGGCGCAGCGTGTTAGGCACTGTTATGTTCTCCCCGTATATCTGTTAATAGTTATTATTGTACGATGAACAGACGAGGTACGATGTAACGAATGAAATGTGTTTAGCCGGATGTGGCTAGTCCCAAGTATTCGTCTAACAGTGGCGCTGGAATTGAGTGTTCACTGCCTCAATGACCGGAGTTGGGAAAAAAAAAAAAAAAACCCGTATAAAAAAAATACTGGGTTTTTGGGGTTTTACGATTTTTTGGGGGTTATTGTTTTTTGGGGGGGTTTATTTACTTTTTGGTTATTCCTCATATTTATATGTAAATCAGTTAGAATAAGGAATTAAAAAGCAATCTAAAATGAGACAAAAGGTCTGAAGACCAACCAAATCAACAACAAAAATAAACTCGTAAAAAAAAAAAAAAAAAAAAGTCCCGCTGTGGTGCTGGTCCCCGAACATAGTCAAAGGCGGTCGTCTAAAATAAAAGAATAAGTGTGTTGACACCTTCCTCTTGAAAGAGTTCAAGTTATAAGAAGGTGGAAATACAAAAGCAGGAGGGAAGTTCCAGAGTTTATCTGCGAAAGGGATAAATGACTGTGAATACTGGTTAACTCTTGCATTAGAGAGGTGGACAGAATAAGTGTGAGAGAAAGAAGAAAGTCTAGTGCAGCGAGGCCGCGGGAGAAGAGGAGGCATGCAGTTAGCGCGCTCAGAAGAGCAGTTAGCATGAAAATAGTGGTAGAGGATAGCGAGAGATGCAACCTTGCGGCGATGAGAGAGAGGCTGAAGACAGTCATTTAGAGGAGAAGAGTTAATAAGACAAGAAGCTTTTGATTCCAACCTGTCTAAAAGAGCTGTATGAGTGGAATCCCCCCATACATGTGAAGCTTACTCCATACATACACAGATAAGAACCATGTACAGACTTAGTAGCTGGGGTGGAGGGTGGAGGTGGAGTAGAGGTGAGAGAGACTGGCGGAGACGATTCAGAACGACTACCTTCACAGACGCTGTTTTAGCTAGAGATAAGATGTGAAGTTTCCAGTTTAGATTATAAGTAAAGGAAAGACAGAGGATGTTCAGTGTAGAAGAGGGGAACAGTTCAGTGTCATTGAAGAAAAGGGGATAGTTATTTGGGAGGTTATGTCGAGTTAATAGATGGAGGAATTGAGTTTTTGAGGCACTGAACAATACCAAGTTTACTCTGCCCCAATCTGAAATTTTTGAGATCAGAAGTCAGGCGTTCTGCAGCTTTCCTGCGAAAACTGTTTACTTTCTGAAGGGTTAGACGTCTACGAAAAAGCGTGGAAAAGTGCAGGGTGGTATCACCAGCGTAGGAGTGGATAGGACAAGAAGTTTGGCTTAGAAGATCATTAGTGAATAATAGGAAGACAGTGAGTAGCAGGACAGAACCCTAAGGAACACCACTATTAATAGATTTAGAAGAACAGTGACCGTCTACCACAGCAGCAACAGAATGGTCAGAAAGGACACTTGAGATGAAGTTACAGAAGCCGAAGGAGGGTAGCTTGGGAATGAAAGCTTTGTGCCAGACTATATTAAAAGTTTTAGAAATGCGTAAGCCTGTAGCAAAAGTCTCACCAAAATCCCTAGGAGAGGGTGACCAAGACTCACTAAGGAAAGCCGGATCACCAATAGAGCGTCCTCGACGGAACCTATACTAGCGATAAGATGGAAGGTTGTGAAGTGATAAATGTTTAACAATCTTCCTGTTGAGGATAGATTCAAAACTTTAAAGAGGTAGGAAAGTAAAGCAATAGGACGATAGTTTGAGGGATTAGAATGGTCACCTTTTTTCAGGAATGGGCTGAATTTAGGTAAACTTCCAGCAAGAAGGAAAGGTAGATGTTGATAGACAGAGTTGGAAGAGTTTGACTAGATAAAGTGCAAGCACGGATGCACAGTTTCAGAGAACAATAGGAGAGACCCCATCAGGCCCATAAGCCTTCCGAGGGATCAGGCAAGCGAGGGCATGGAAAACATCACTGGAAAAAGGATCTCAAAGGGTAGCATGAAGTAGAAAAAAAGGGTAAAGGAGTGAAGAACAAGCCCTAAATCATCCAGAATAGAGTTTTTAGCAAAGGTTTGAGTGAACAGTTTAGTTTTAGAAATAGATGAGATGGCAATGGTGGCATAAAGTTGAAAAAAAAAAAAAGAGGGGAAGATGAAGAAACAAAGTTATTATAGATGTTTTTCAGCTAGATGCCAGAAGTCACGAAGTCACGAGGATAGTTAGATCTTGAGAGATTTTGACACTTTCTGTTAATGAAGAACAGACACTTGCTTAGGTCTTGCTGATAGAGATTGGTCTGGTTGGACAAAGCCCGTGTTAACTTGTACTGTACAGGAAATAAACAGGGTCAGGCTTGAATACTTTTACATTTTTTTTTTTATGTATATGAACATGCATATACCTTATTTATCAATATGTTATAGAACTAAATTCATATATGTAAAATGTTAGAAAAACCCACTTGGGCTTTTTTTTTGGGGGGGAGGGTGGTTGGTGGGAGTTTTGGATGGGTTCTTTTCATGTCAACACTGTCAATGACTTAACGTTTGGACAAGATAAAAGCCAACACCTAAAGTTTAGCACCCTGACAGTACATCAAAACCTTACAAGAAGGAAAAAAAAAAAAGTGACAAAGCTTAAAAAATCCATCAAATGAAATACTGTTGGGCAGAGTGAGGTGCGTCAGAAATGAAAGCTTGTTCAACTTCCTCGTGTCAGAAGACAATAGCAATTGTGAGTCAGGATGTTAGGTGAAGAAAAAAAAAAAAAAATGATGCTGGATATAAAATATTCAGCACGACGCTAGACTTCATGTAAGTGTCAAACAAAAACAAAAACATTTACTCTTGCTCGAACGAAATAGTATTATTCAAGGTGTGTCGCATTCATTAACATGATGGAATGTGCATTATGGTGACAATAACATAAAATAAAAGCAAAAAAATGATATGCAGAAAAGTTTGGGATAAGAGAGTGGAATGATGCTGATGAAATGTCAGATATTAAATGTAGAAAGGAAAGGCAGAATTATGAATCTCTCTCTCTCTCTCTCTCTCTCTCTCTCTCTCTCTCTCTCTCTCTCTCTCTCTCTCTCTCTCTCTCTCTCTCTCTCTCTCTCTCATGTAACTTATACATTAACGCAGTGGTCGAGGGAAGCAAGCAAGAGTCCAAGACACGGCATTACCGGTGTGCAGGATACTCTCAGTACTGTGCACCGTGGACAGTAGAAATGCACAAAGTAAGGCAGCGCTGTGTAGTATTCTTGTGACAGGGATGAGTTACTGAAGGCAAAGGTTAACTCCTGCATCAGTAAGGTGAACACAGCGGAGATGAAAAACTCATGTGTAGGGCGAATGCAGTTTGTGAGGAGAGGTAGATCAGATCGTGAGAGTAATAAAGTGCATTTACCTACCTGTTCGTATATGTATCTGTCTGTCAGTATATATGTGTGTATCTTTCTCGTATTTGTCTGTTGTCTCTAAGTTTTGTGAAGGGAGGAATAGATATGATAATGAGTGTAGTATGGTGCATTAAACCTGTTCGTATATGTATGTATCTGTCTATTTGAATGTGTGTGTTGTCTGTCTCTGGATGTCTAAGTGTGCTATTTGTTGTCTTTGTATGTCCATCCGTCTATTTATTTATTTGTCTACTAGATGTTCGTATATGCATTTATCTTCTTTCTCTATGAGTTCTTATTTGTCTTCTATTTGCTTGCATATTTATCATATGCCTTCCACCTTTCTGTTTATATATAAAGGTACAAAACATAGATAGATATACGCATATACACAAACATGCATACACACATACATACATACATATATGGTTGAACACACAATAAGAGACACAAAAAGAAAGCCATATACGCAAACGAAGACAGTTTAATGTATAAATGTCCCAGAACTCTCATGAAAAAATTGGATTCCTGATGAGAGGTCTCCATCAGCAGACAGACAAGATCGCATCAAACACGTGGGTTGAGGGACTGCCGAATATGTGGAATAGCGTCTTATTAACATCCTCATTCACTATTTTCCTCTATTTTATTTTTTTTTATCCTCTTTACAATCTTTTTATGGATTTTACTCTAGGTACAGTTGTTGTTTACTGGTTACTCAGCAAATAGTTTAGTAGGCAATAGGAGGAGGCAGTAGGCACCTGCCGAAACGATAATTACTCCGTTTCCCTTTGTGTCTCACAACACAAGGGGGCAGTCACAGCCTGCCCTCTAAAGACAACTCTCTTCCTCCACACAAAACTACAAGCACCTAATGACACACACACCCTTCACTCAAAAATTTCAAAATTATCATGGCGACTCCTATACCAGCCTCGGAGTCCAATCTGAGGAGGGGACCATAAATGTCCCCAGGTCGGACTGCCCTTCTGTGGACGACCCTAAGTGTCCTGACACCCCCCTCAACTTTTTCTTCATTAACTTGTGCAACATTCGCGGTCTAAGATCTAATTTTCAATCTGTAGAACACCACCTCTCCTCTTCTAAACCTCCTCTTCTTTTCCTCACTGAAAACCAGGTGTCTGAGGCAACTGACAGTAGCCTCTTTTCTGTTCCCTCCTACTTTATCTATCCTCATTTTCGATCCAAAGCTGGATGTTGCGTTTATGTGCGCAATGACTTAACCTCCTCTCGTGCCCACGCTCTTGAATCTTCCGTGTTTTCCACCATCTGATTACGACTACAGACTCACTCTCAAACTAAATTTATCTGTGCTGTATACCTCTCACCTAACTCCTCTGACTATAAAAAATTCTTTGACTACTTAACTTCCAAAGTGGAGCACATTCTGACTCTCTTCCCTTTTGCAGAGATCTCCATTCTTGGAGACTTCAATGTTCACCACCAGCTTTGTCTTTCCTCTCCCTTCACTGACCATCCTGGTGAACTAGCCTTCAACATTACTATCCTCCACGACCTAGAGCAATTGGTGCAACACCCTACTTGTATTCCTGACCGTCTTGGAGATACGCCCAACATTCTTGATCTTTTCCAGACCTCTAATCTTTCTGCTTATGCTGTCACCCTTTCTTCTCCATTGGACTCCTCCGATCACAATTTCATGTCTGTATCTTGTCCTATCGCTCCAATCCCTCCTCAGGATCCCCCTGAGCGAAGGCGCCTCTGGCGTTTTGCCTCTACTAGTTGGGGGGACTTGAGGTATTTTGGTTATTTTCCTTGGAATGACTACTGCTTCCGTGTCAGAGACCCGTCTTTGTGTGCTGAGCACATAACAAAGGTGATAGTGTCTGGAGTGGAGGTGTATACTCCTCACTCTTTTTCTCGACCTAAACCTTCCAAACCTTGGTTTAACACAGCTTGTTCTCGTGCTATACATGATAGAGAGGTGGCCCACAAAACGTACTTAAGCCTTCCATCACCAGAATCTCATGCACTTTATATTTCTGCATGGAACCATGCCAAGTCTGTTCTCCAACTAGCCAAAAACTCCTTCATTAACAGAAAGTGTCAAAATCTTTCAAGATCTAACTCCCCTCGTGACTTCTGGCATCTAGACAAAAATATCTCAACAACTTTGCTTCTTCTTCTTTCCCTCCTTTATTTCAACCAGATGGCACCATTGTTATCACATCTGTTTCTAAAGCTGAACTCTTCGCTCAAACCTTTGCTAAAAACTCTACCTTGGACGATTCTGGGCTTGTTCCTCCCTCTCCTCCACCCTCTGACTACTTCATGCTACCTATTAAAATTCTTCGTAATGATGTTTTCCATGCCCTCGCTGGCCTAAACCCTCGTAAGGCTTATGGACCTGATGGGGTCCCTCCTATTGTTCTCTGAATTTGTGCCTCTGTGTTTGCACCTTGCCTAGTCAAACTCTTTCAGCTCTGTCTGTCAACATCTACCTTTCCTTCTTGCTGGAAGTTTGCCTACATTCAGCCAGTTACTAAGAAGGGTGACCGTTCTAATCCCTTAAACTACCGTCCTATTGCTTTAATTTCCTGCCTATCTAAAGTTTTTGAATCTATCCTCAACAAGAAGATTCTTAAACATCTATCACTTCACAACCTTCTATCTGATCGCCAGTATGGGTTCCGTCAAGGCCGCTCTACTGGTGATCTTCTGGCTTTCCATACTGAGTCTTGGTCATCCTCTTTTAGAGATTTTGGTGAAACTTTTGCTGTTGCCTTGGACATCAAAAGCTTTTGATAGAGTCTGGCACAAAGCTCTGATTTTCCAAACTACCCTCCTATGGCTTCTATCCTTCTCTTTGTAACTCCATCTCAAGTTTCCTTTCTGACTGTTCTATTGCTGCTGTGAGAGACTGTCACTGTTCTTCTCCTAAATCCTATGTTTCGCCTCTTTCTGCAGCATCCTCAGGCTAAAAGCAATAAAACACTAAGTTAAAATTGTATAAAATTCACATGCAATGGCATGTTTTAGCTTGCATGTATTGCCATTGCATGTGAATTTTATAAAATTTTTACTTAGTGTTTTATTGTTTTTAGCCTGAGGATGCCTGCAGGAAGAGATGAAACATAGCAAACGACAAAAGAATAAAGTTGAAGAAAATTTCGGAGTTTCTCTGCAAAACAAGCTAGCTACTATATATATATATATATATATATATATATATATATATATATATATATATATATATATATATATATATATATATATATATATATATATATATATATATATAATTTCTTAGATTGTGGGTGAAGGCAATGCTCCGCTCCCAGAGGGAGTCTGCACAGTAGCCCTTTTTATGTTCCCTCCTACTTTCTCTATCCTCATTTCCAATCCAAAGCTGGATGTTGCGATTATGTGTGCAATGATTTAACCTGCTCTCCTGCCCACGCTCTTGAATCTTCCGAGTTTTCCACCATCTGGCTACGACTTTATAGTCACTCTCAAACTAAATTTATCTGTGCTGTATATCTCTCACCTAACTCCTCTGACTATAAGAAATTCTTTGACTACTTAACTTCCAAAGTGGAGCACATTCTGACTCTCTTCCCTTTTGCAGTGATCTCCATTCTTGGAGACCTCAATGTTCACCACCAGCTTTGGCTTTCCTCTCCCTTTACTGACCATCCTGGTGAACTAGCCTTCAACTTTGCTATCCTCCTTGACCTAGAGCAATTGGTGCAGCACCCTACTCGTATTCCTGACCGTCTTGGAGATACGCCCAACATTCTTGACCTTTTCCTGACCTCTAATCTTTCTGCTTATGCTGTCACCCTCTCTTCTCCATTGGACTCCTCCGATCACAATCTCATATCTGTATCTTGTCCTATCGCTCCAATCCCTTCTCAGGATCCCCCTAAGCGAAGGTGCCTCTGGCGTTTTGCCTCTGCTAGTTGGGGGGACTTGGAGATATTTTGGTGATTTTCCTTGGAATGACTACTGCTTCCGTGTCAGAGACCCGTCTTTGTGTGCTGAGCGCATAACAGAGGTAACAGTGTCTGGCATGGAGGCGTACATTCCTCACTCTTTTCTCGACCTAAACCTTCCAAACCTTGGTTTAACACAGCTTGTTCTCGTGCTATACATGATAGAGAGGTGGCCCACAAAACGTACTTAAGCCTTCCATCACCAGAATCTCATGCACTTTATATTTCTGCATGGAACCATGCCAAGTCTGTTCTCCAACTAGCCAGAAACTTCTTCATTAACAGGAAGTGTCAAAATCTTTCAAGATCTAACTCTCCTCGTGACTTCTGGCATCTAGACAAAAATATCTCCAATAACTTTGCTTCTTCTTCTTTCCCTCCTTTATTTCAACCAGATGGCACCACTGCTATCACATATATTTCTAAAGCTGAACTCTTCGCTCAAACCTTTGCTAAAAACTCTACCTTCGATGATTCTGGGCTTGTTCCTCCCTCTCCTTCACCCTCTGACTACTTCATGCTACCTATTAAAATGCTTCGTAATGATGTTTTCCATGCCCTCGCTGGCCTAAATCCTCAGAAGGCTTATGGACCTGATGGGGTCCCTCCTATTGTTCTCCGAAACTGTGTGTTTGCACCTTGCCTAGTCAAACTCTTTCAGCTCTGTCTGTCAACATCTACCTTTCCTTCTTGTTGGAAGTTTGCTACATTCAGCCTGTTCCTAAAAAGGGAGACTGTTCAAATCAAACTACCGTCCTATTGCTTTAATTTCCTGCCTATTTAAAGTTTTTTAATTTATCCTCAACAGGAACATCTATCACTTCACAACCTTCTATCTGATCGCTAGTATGGGTTCCGTCAAGGCCGCTCTACTGGTGATCTTCTGGCTTTCCTTACTGAGTCTTGGTCATTCTCTTTAAGAGAATTTGGTGAAACTTTTGCTGTTGCCTTGGACATATCAAAAGCTTTTGATAGAGTGTGGCACAAAGCTCTGATTTCCAAACTACCCTCCTACAGCTTCTATCCTTCTCTTTGTAACTTCATCTCAAGTTTCCTTCCTGACCATTCTATTGCTGCTGTGATAGACGGTTACTGTTCTTCTCCTAAATCTATTAACAGTGGTGTTCCTCAGGGTTCTGTCCTGTCTCCCACTCTCTTCTTATTATTCATAAATGACCTAAACCAAACTTCTTGTCCGATCCACTCCTACGCTGATGATACCACCCTGCACTTTTCCACGTCTTTTCATAGACAACCAACCCTTCAGGAAGTAAACATTTCACACAGGCCAGCCTTTCACACAGCCATTTCACACAGGAAGCCACAGAACGCCTTTCTTCTGATCTTTCTAAAATTTCTGATTGGGGCAGAGCAAACTTAGTATAGTTCAATGCCTCAAAAACTCAATTCCTCCATCTATCAACTCGACACAACCTTTCAGACATCTATCCCCTCTTCTTCAATGACACTTAATTGTCCCCCTCTTCTACACTGAACATCCTCGGTCTGTCCTTTACTTATAATCTGAACTGGAAACTTCACATCTCATCTCTTGCTAAAACAGCTTCTATGAAGTTAGGTGTTCTGAGACGTCTCCGCCAGTTTTTCTCACCCCTCCAGATGCTAACTCTGTACAAGGGCCTTAACCGTCCACGTTTGGAGTATGCTTCACATGTCTGGGGGGGTTCCACTCATACTGCTCTTCTAGACAGGGTGGAATCAAAAGCTTTTCGTCTCATCAACTCCTCTCCTCTAACTGACTGTCTTCAGCCTCTCTCTCATCGTCGCAATATTGCATCTCTAGCTGTCTTCTACCGCTATTTTCGTGCTAACTGCTCTTCTGATCTTACTAACTGCATGCCTCCCCTCCTCCCGCGGCCTCGCTGCACAAAACTTTCTTTTCCTTCACCCCTATTCTGTCAACCTCTCTAATGCAAGAGTTAACCAGTATTCTCATTCATTCATCCCTTTCTCTGGTAAACTCTGGAACTCCATGCCTGCTTCTGTTTTTCCACCTTCCTATGACTTGAATTCCTTCAAGAGGGAGGTTTCAAGACACTTATCCTTCAATTTTTGACTACCGCTTTGGACCCTTTTATGGGACTGGCATCTCAGGAGGTATTATATATATATATATATATATATATATATATATATATATATATATATATATATATATATATATATATATATATATATATATATATATATATATATATATATATATATATATATATATTTTTTTTTTTTTTTTTTTTTTTTTTTTTTTGCTGCCCTTGGCCAGTGTCCCTCCTACATAACACACACACACACACAAGATTCCCTAATTTTTAAATATACTTACATACTTATAAGTTTCTAATTACGAAACTAATCACTTGGGAGTAAGACTGACGCTTTACGTGACAATGCAAGCTGCAATACTGCATATGAAGAACTAATCAATGACTTGAACATTTCCGTTTAACGTCAAACATCGCAAAAAGCTGAGACAATTAAACGTGTTCATGGAAAACGATAAATGCAGATCAGTTAATCATATTCTCTTTGCTTTAACTCTACGAAAACTCTGCGAATACTAAACTCTAAATGTATATTCTTCCTTAATATCACTACGCTGACTAAAGCAGCAGGGTGTGGGACACACTGAACACTTTTTTTTCTTTTTAGAATTTTGTCAATGAGCAGGAATCTCTCACTATGACTGATCTACTACTTTCCACATTCAAGATCATCTATTATATAATTTATCTTATACAGTTTTGGTCTATCTCCATTTCTTAGGAATGAAATTGGTAAAGGGAACAAATTCCAGACTGTTAAGGGGCAGGTCGACCCATATCAAAGAACACCAATAATAAATGGAGAAATAGGTGCACTACTTAAGAATTATATCCCTTTTATCTCATCATCTACAACTTGCAGTTATAGAGGAACTTGTTTCTTTCCTTAAAAGAAGAAGAAAAAAACCCTTTAGTTTCATGATATTCTTATTCTATTGACATTTGTAGTGGTCATACTGTCATGAAAACAATACGCATAAGGATCCCTGTAAAAAAAAAAAGGAAAAAAGAAAAACATTAAGCAAGGCATGACAAGTATTAAACAGGCTACTATTCCACTGTAGCAATTACTGTCTTTGTACTTTCATGAACAATAATACTGTTAAAAGGATGTTCATATTCTCCAGTATAATCATTTTTATATTTAACGGGGGCATGCTTTGGCGTTTTGGTGTGAATTAGAATGTTCAACATTCTAATAAACTTGCAATTGCTTTACGCTCAAGTCTACAAATTATATCCATCTATTTCTCTGCATCTGCTTATTTGTGGCTCTTGGCATCTCCTCACTACAGTCCTGGACCACTGGCTTTACACTGATACTTCACCATTTCTTCCCATTACTGATGACCACCTACTTCACAAGAGAGCTTTATTTTTCTTCTATACATCAAACTTTTTTTTTTTTCTAAAACACCGCTCTTTCTCTTTACATTACTTTCCTCATATCGTCTCCGTGTTGCAAATGTTCCCCAGCATTTCATGAATTACAAACTTCGTGTGCTTTACAGCTTAAAGAACATGTTCCGGTTCTAGTTACTGAAAAAAAAAAAAGTTTGTTCACATTTATTTTGGGGCAGCAAGAACCATCTAACGTGTGTGTGTGTGTGTGTGTGTGTGTGTGTGTGTGTGTGTGTGTGTGTGTGTGTGTGTGTGTGTGTGTGTGTGTGTGTGTGTGTGTGTGTGTGTGTGTGTGTGTGTGTGTGTGTGTGTGTGTGTGTGTTGTTTGTCTGTCTATGTGAAAAACACTCACCGCTGCAGCACCATCATGCAATAGAAAACTTTGCGTGTTATTCAGAATGTTTCGAGCACTGTTACCAGATAACTGTAATGGAGTGTTGTTAATTTCCGTTATGTGTCCCACTTCAGTGTTTCATCTACAAATAAGAGAACTTTTTATTTTTATATTTTTGAACCGGACAGTAATCCTTTTTTCCTTTTTATTTTAATTTCCTCAAGTTCTTTAAGAGAAAAATCTTTGCGGACATCAGCCTGCAAAATATTTTCATTAACTACTAATATCGTTAACTGCTATTATGAAACCTTAAAATATATTTACTTTCGATGCTGTGATATTTGTCACTGTCATTCACTTTACTAGTCCATTTATCATTTTTCAGTCACACTTAACTCATCAGTTTCTGCATATAAACTCCATATTCATCTCCCCCTTTACCTCTCACTTCCTCTCTCTCTCTCTCTCTCTCTCTCTCTCTCTCTCTCTCTCTCTCTCTCTCTCTCTCTCTCTCTCTCTCTCTCTCTCTCTCTCTCTCTCTCTGTATAACACTCCACCGACACAGACGTTAAGGAACATGATGGTTGCATGAAGGATCCTTTGGGTGCTACCAATAACCAACCGGGGCCAGACCTCACACCCGCTTAGAGTCACCGAGAATCCTCCAAGCAACTTCTACTGGATCATGTTTTGTTAGGAATGATGGAGGGTCATTTCTTATGTAACAGGGGCACTGGCCTCGGGCAACAAAAACTTATAAAGGAAAGACCCACTGAGATGCTAGACCCTAAAAGGAAAGAGCCAAGAGGATTACACAAAACTGGAGTGTGTTGAAACCTTCCTCTTGAAGTAATTCAGGTTATCGGAAGACGGATTTACAGAAGCAGGCAGGGAGTTCCAGAGTTTACCAATGAAAGCGATGAAATACTGAGAATAAAGATTTACTCTTGCATTAGGGAGTTGGATAGAATATGGATAAAAAAAACAAAAAAAGTAGGTCTTGTGCAGCGAGACCACTGGAGGAGAGAAGACATGCAGTTATTAAGATGAGAAGAGTAGTTAGCGTAAAAGTAGCGGTAGAGGATAGCAAGAGATGCAACACTTCTGCGAAGACAGGCTGAAAACAGTCAGTTAAAGGAGAGGAGTTGATTAGATGGTTTTGTCGAGTCACTTCTCATCAAGTACAAGAAAATATACAGACATTTAATTATTCCGAGATGATGATGCAATAAATACACTTTTAACATTTAATACTTGAATAATCTACACTTTTTTTTCTTCTACCCTTCTCCCTCCCTCCTTCCTTCCCTGGATTACCTGGTGACGCGCCCCTTCCTCCACATGCTGAGACTCGGGAATGCCGGGCACGTACCTGCAGGAGAGAGAGATTATTTAGTCACAATAATCATGGGGACATTTCAACTTGACAGAATCACAGTCATCAAGTGGATAACGTTAAGAGGCAACGTTGTATGACAGTGAAAGAACACCAAACCTTGTGTGTGGAATTTGTGGTTGGCCTGATAAGATGAGAGGAGTAAGGCAGTGGCTCTGTGACAGCTGTATGACATCAGCTACCCAGCTCAGGCGATTCATTAATCAATTATATTACTCAAACAATAAGATCGGGCAAAATACACTCACTCAAACTCAAGCTTACGAAAGTTTGAAGTTGGGAAAATAAATTAACATGGAAGGAATGACAAGGGAGTAAAAAAAATATATTAAATGACTTGACCTTTATTTGGATTTTTAGAGCTGAGAGAGACCAACACTATTTTATCCTCTCTTGTGTGTTGTGGTGCTCATAGACCTACATACACCAATACTACTTTGATAACATCGAGAAATTATAACTGGGTACGAGACGTGTTGGTTCAATGGAAAGGCAGCCTGCTAAACTATGAGAGGCGAGGGAATCTGATGACGGCATGGTAAGATGGCGTCATGGGCACAATGTGAATACGGATTTTGATATTATATTCGTAAAGGGCGGACTTATTGTTGACGAATTTTTATCATCTTGTGGGAAACCTGAGGCGCAAGACAACAGAATATTCCCTCGATACAAAAGCGTTAAAAAAAAAAAAAAATCACATATCTGAATAGTTTGGTTAAACCTCTGACGGGGAATGGACGGACCGAATTCTTTAACCATATAATAATTATATAACTACTATTACTACTGCTGCTACTACTACTACTACTACTACTACAAATAATAATAATAATAATAATAATAATAATAATAATAATGATAATAATAAGAGAAACAACAGCAACAACAACAATAAATCCTATTTCTTGAAGCTGCATCTCATACATTTCAACACATCCCTATACAGTAGTTTCCCTGCCACTACGCCTACACCACCACTCATTTCCCCGGGGTCTCCTTCCAGCCCACGCCCCACGACATCCACGATACCTACACCTTCTAAGATCGAGTGGGAGAGATAGCACACCTCGTATCCTTAGCTAGTTCCATCATGACCTTGTTGTTGCGGGAAAGTAATTCAATTTGAAATCAGATTTCCCCTACGGCCTAGATCTTCCCTACGGCTATGTTACAACCTACCCTACCACCCGTTAACTGAACTAACCCGCTCTTCCGCACCAGCTCACCAACCTGCCACGGAGGAGAGCAATCAGAGGCATGCACAGATGAGGCTGAGGGGGACAACATAATGGAAGAATATAAGGGAGAAGGTAATGAACACAAAAC